>NC_083788.1:1128475-1353475 GCF_015708825.2 Lethenteron reissneri | reverse complement strand
GGACTTGAAATGAAGGGGTCTACAAACATTACATTGGTAACATACTGAGATAGTCACAGGCACGCGCTTATTGCCCGCGCTCCATCCAGTTACTGAGGGGTTGCGCAATCAGAGGGGAGGCTGAGCTCGTCGCTGCCTCACCTCTCGTCTCTTCCTGTATTTGCAGCGGAGCTCCGCAAATTTGGCGATTTTGACTATAAAATTATTGGAATCGTACAGCAATGACATTTATAACACAGATCAGTGGAAAAATCTTAATATTTATTTAATTTGATTCTTCTTTTTTTTACTTTTCGTAACAGCTATTTTCATTGGAGTATGACAGGCGAGGCTCTGCCTCCCCTGCCTCCCCTGACCGCACGTCCCTGATGTACAGAGGGGCTGGTAGAGGGGCTGGTAGAGGGGCTGGTAGAGGGGCCGGTAGAGGGGCCGGCACGGGGCCGGCAGAGGGCCGCGTGGCCACGCGCCTCGCAGCAGGGCGCGGTGTCTGCGTGCGCATCGAGCGGCCGCGGAATCTCCCGGACGTGGCCGCCACCATCGCCAGCCGTGATCTATCCACTGCTGAGTGTGGCTCAATGCGAACTCACGTTGTGGGCCGTGATAGTGGAACTCCCCCCCCCCCCCAGAGACGCATGGAAACTCGTGGAGATATACAGAATCCCATAGAGATACACAGAGACCCATAGATATACACAGAGGCCCATAGAGATACACAGAGACCCATAGAGATACACAGAGACCCATAGAGATACACATAGACCCATAGAGATACACAGAGACCCATAGAGATACACAAAGACCCATAGAGATACACAGAGGCCCATAGAGATACACAGTGACCCATAGAGATACACAGAGACACATAGAGACGGGGGGGGGGGGGGAGAGAAATGGGCTTTGAAGTCAATGGAGGTATCAGAGGGTGTTGTCTCAAACTGATAGATGGGTGCCTCACACAGTGACTGACACAGTGAATGAGAGTGACCAACACAGTGACCAACACAGTTAGGCCCACGTGGCGCTGGGAGCGGTGATTTTCGCTTTGAACTTCAGAAGCGTCACCACGGGGGTCATCACGGGAGATAATTGCTTCAAGTTTGCAAATTGTCCTTCCAGATGAAAGTGCGACCCACAAAGCACGGCCAACACAAGCCGCACGAGATGGAATGTACAGCTGTAGGCGACGCCTCGATTGTCATCGCACCTTGCGCTGTCGGGGTGAATCGACGATTCAAAACAAATGCGGTTTTGATCTTTCTACTACAGCCGCCCACTGACCGCCCATCGCTATCCAAAGCTAACCCGGGGGTGTGCATTTGGCACCGAGTCACGGTTGGTAGGGAGGGGAGGAAGGTGGGGGAGGACGGAGGAGGAGGGAGGAGGAATACATTCGGAAATCTGGCCTCACGGCCGTGTCTGCGCTGCGTCCCTCTGAGTGTTGGGACAACAGCGGCACAAAATAATCCTGAAAACTCCTCCCCATGGCATTTAATCAGCGGACGCCCCGTGACTATATTTGAATACTCTCGCCGGAATTCGAACAAACACTCGGTGAGGAAGCTGGTTTAACCCTTTCGCATTCCGATGACGTACATGTACGTCTATATTTGAAGTTTTCGTGACTGCAAGGATTCATACTCTTTGGTTTTTTCGGTAAAGTCACGTAGGTAATAAATAAATATGTAAAAACTACTCTATTAAATCACGACGTTTAGGAGGCAACACAAGCTTCCGTCTTCAGGTGGAACCGTTACAGCCAAATTGACTGTAGTAATTGAAGAGAGCGAATAGAAAAACGCGACTATATAGGGTAAGAGGGGGGGGGGGGAGCCAAGGTAGGGGGGGGTGCCGTGTGGAGTCGGGGGGGGGGGGCGGATGCTAAGCTGAGTTAAGCCAGAGTCTCAGGGGGTTGTTTCTCCACGGTGGGAGAAACAGCTTGGTGTATAGCACGGTCCGAGTATCCGTTCATCCTGAGGGCCAGATGTACATGTTCCAATTCACTGGCCAGGTGGTGTTGGTCAGAGATGCAGTGGGCCCTATGGTGTAGTGTTTTGATGAGGGAATTCTTTTGTGCCGGATGGTGGTGGGAATCATGCTTCATGTAGGAATCTGTATGGGTGGCCTTCCTGTATACAGAATGTCCCAAAGAGCCATCAAAATCATTACGTTGCCATACATAGCAGGCGCTACCAAAAATATTTCCAAAATTCTAGACAAACACAAGATCCAGGTCCGATTCAGTACAGTACACAAGATCCGAGATTCAGCGGCGAATGGGACACTGACCACCCTGCAACTTGCAGAAGTCTCAGAACGGGAAAAGGGTTCACATGGCTGCGGCGCTGGCGTTGTTTTTGAATAACCAAGAGACCAGACCATCAACTCCCTGCACTTGGGAACCCGGTTGTTTAAAGACGGTGGCCAGGCTGCCGCTGGGCCCAGGACTCGAACCCGGGCCCCACAGCGGGCCACCGCTCGCCGCGGTGCCGACGTCTCCGCCGCTGACTGTGCTCTCTATCGTGGCTGGCGCGCGTGTCGCAGGGTGGAGGCACTCCGTGACCAGGCCTACGCCATGGAGCAGGAGAAGGAGGCGCTGGTGGAGCTGATCCAGGAGGCTCGATCCAGCCGTGACATGTGGAGGATCAGTGAGGGTGAGACAGAGAACCCACCCCCCACCACCGTGTATCCTTAACAAGGCTGTTGGGGCAAGTGTTGTAAGTAGCGAGTATCAGGACCTGTGAAGGCTGGTTCGGCACACGCCGAGAGAGTGGGTGGCCAATACCACGCCAGGCCGCCTTTGTCTCCCCGGTAGCGATGTTTACACACTGCACCGGGTACTCATTTGAGGCTGAGTCGACCTTGGGGAGGCCCAGGACCGGTAATCGACACTGGTGTTGGCCGTGAGCGGGAATCGAACTCATGTCGCCGGGGTCGTAGCACAGCGCCAACTGCCACAACAACAGCCACCATTCGCCACTACGTGGCGGTGAGTGACTAGGCCTCGGCAAGGTAAGGTAAAAGTTAAAAGCTAAAAACAACGAGCCTACCTTTACCCTACCTTTTACCTTACCACAATACAATCACTCTACCCTACCTTTTACCCTTCAGCAGGTAAGGTAAAAGGTAAAAAGAAACGAGCCTACATTTTACCCTACCGTTTACCCTTACCCCATACAAATTACCCGATTACAGGGTAATTACTGGGATACTACACAGGAAAAAGGTTTATAACGGTAAATGCTAGGTAGAGCGCTTTCTTTTAACTCAGTCTGTTGTTGTTGTCGTTGTTGCCGTTATTGTCGTTGTCGTCGTCATCGTATCCTCAAATCTTGTAACTCAATTTTAACCCACTTCCCAATGTGGTATCGACTGCAAAACCTGGTATACTTATGTCATACTGATGACAATATATTCTATCATAAAAAAAACATTTTTAAACATTATTTTTATATGTTATGTTTTGGCTTGGGTCTAATTGTCCTCGGTCAACTCACGTTGGCTGTAATTGGCCACGGTCCCTTACGTTATGGCAAGCCTCGGGGCCACTTCCTGGAGTCGTGGAGTTCTGCCATTACTAGTACATTTAATAAAAGCGTGTTAATTTTTTTTTACTTATTAAATGGAGGCCACGGACTGCGCCACAGAGCTTTTAGCGGTAAACAAGGTACCGTGTTTACCGGGTAATACTTCGCGCTACCTTTACCCTACCGGGTAATTCTTCCGAGCTCCCTTTACCCTTCTCTTTACCTTACCCCTTGGCATGTCGACCACTTTACCCTTTACCTTTACCCTTTTACCCAGTAAAAAGGGTAAATTACCTTTCCTTGCCGAGGCCTAGTGGTGACATCACCACGGCGCCTGTGCCCACATCTACTCCGTGTCTCCCCTGCGTCCCCACATCTACTCCGTGTTTCCCCTGTGCCCACGTCTACTCCGTGTCTCTCCCGCGTCCCCACATCTACTCCGTGTTTCCCCTGTGCCCACGTCTACTCCGTGTCTCTCCCGCGTCCCCACATCTACTCCGTGTCTTCCCCGCGAGCCAGGCGAGAAAGAGGAGCTCGCCATGACAGCCGAGCGCCTGCTGTCGCGCACGCTCAGCGTGGCTGTGTCGCTGGAGACGGTGCGCAGCGCGGCGCAGCGGGAAGCGCTGCGGCGCGCCACAGCGCTCGTGGACGGCGTGGCGGAGCAGCTGCAAGGCGCTGGTGACGGCGATGACCCCGGCACCACCGCCGCCGCGGACGCCGCCGCGTGTCGCCTTCTCTCCTTCCGCAACGCCTGCTCCTCCGAGCCGAGTGCCGGCGCTGTCGACCACAAGTTCCAGGCGACCGTCATCGGCTGCGCCCTCGAGGATCAGAAGCGGCTGAAGCGGAGGGTGGAGATGCTGCTGAGGGGCGTGCGACTCGCCGGCGCGAGCCTCGATGATGATGACCGGCGTGGTGGCAGTTGCGGTGGCGACGACGACGACGATCGACGACGAGGGGGCGAGAGCGCCGCGCACGCACGGCCCGGCATGCGGCCTTCTTGCCAGAACGACGACGATGATGGCGGCGGCGGTGGTGGTGGTGCTAATGGTGCCTCTGCCGCGGTGACGATACCGCTAACCCCGCCGCCACCGCTGCATCTGCCACCCAAATCCCGACCGCCACAACCACCGCCCGCGCCGCACATTCAGAAGAATCAGCAGCAGCCGTGGGCTCCTCAGCCCCAGAATTTTCTTGCGAAGATTGTCACCACTCCCCCACCGTCGGCTCCTCTTCCACATACTCCTCAATTGCAGCAGCAGAAGCCTCCGTCCACCAGGCCGCAGAGTTTTGCGAAGCTCCATCCTCTCCGAGTCCACCTCCCACAGCGACCTCAACCTCAACATCAGCAGCCGAAGCAGCAGCAGCAGCAGGAGCAGCAGCAGGCCAAGGCCCAGGCTCAAGAGGCTGACGGCCCACACGACAACAAGAACCGCTCTCCACAGCCGCTGTTTCACTTGTCTGCTGAACAGCCGCGGCCTCCTGCCCAGGCCTTTCCATGTCACAACCAGGAGCACAACCCGCGGCCTCCTGCCCAGGCCTTTCCATGTCACTACCAGGAGCACAAACCGCGGCCTCCTGAGAGTCAAAACCAGCCCAGGAACCTCTCTCCGCTGGTCCACTCTCCTCAGCAACGCTTCATACAGCTGACTCGGAATCACCACCAGCCCAAGCCTCAGTCTCCTCAGAATGACCACCAGATCTTGAATCTATTTCCTCAGCAACACTTCATACAGCTAACTCAGAGACACCCAGAGCCCAAGCCTCAGTCTCCTCAGAATGACCATCAGATCTTGAGTGCCTCTCCTCAGCATCGCTTCATACAGCAGACGCAGACTCATCCAGAACCCAAGCCTCAGTCTCCTCAGAATGACCATCAGATCTTGAGTGCCTCTCCTCAGCATCGCTTCATACAGCAGACGCAGACTCATCCAGGGCCAAAGCCTCAGTCTCCTCAGAATGACCACCAGATCTTGAGTCTATCTCCTCAGCAACACTTCATACAGCTCACTCAGAGACACCCAGGGCCCAAGCCTCAGTCTCCTCAGAATGACCACCAGATCTTGAGTGTCTCTCCTCAGCAACGCTTCATACAGCAGACGCAGACTCGCCCAGGGCCCAAGCCTCAGTCTCCTCATAATGACCACCAGATCTTGAGTGTCTCTCCTCAGCAACGCTTCATACAGCAGACGCAGACTCACCCAGGGCCCAAGCCTCAGTCTCCTCAGAATGACCACGAAATCTTGAGTCTATCTCCTCAGCAACACTTCATCCAGCTCACTCAGAGACACCCAGAGCCCAAGCCTCAGTCTCCTCAGAATGACCACCAGATCTTGAGTCTATCTCCTCAGCAACACTTCATCCAGCTCACTCAGACTCACCCAGAGCCGAAGCCTCAATCTCCTCAGAATGACCACCAGATCTTGAGTCTATCTCCTCAGCAACACTTCATGCAGCTCACCCAGACTCACCCAGAGCCCAAGCCTCAGTCTCCTCAGAATGACCACCAGATCTTGAGTCTATCTCCTCAGCAACACTTCATCCAGCTCACTCAGACTCACCCAGAGCCCAAGCCTCAGTCTCCTCAGAATGACCACCAGATCTTGAGTCTATCTCCTCAGCAACACTTCATACAACTCACCCAGACTCACCCAGGGCCAATGCCTCAGTCACATCAGAATGACCACCAGCCCAAGATCCACTCCCCTCAGCCACAGGCCGAAGCCAAGCCCTCATCTCCCAAGCCCCAGTGCTCCCAGGGCCCTCCGCTTCCTCGGCAGAGGAGGACCATCAACATCACGATCCCGGTCGTCCACCACTGATGGATCCACCCTCTGCAGGCTGCCACAAACCCCCCCACACCCCCCCGAAGAACGACAACCACTTCGCAGCGACTCCCACAGCTCACTCTGCGGGAGCACGTTGGCATTCTACGCCGCCGCGCGATTGGCAGCAGTCCACGGGACCTTCACACGCGCGGCTCACCGCCTGCCGCATCCAAGCGGGGAGGCGATGCACGGCGCCGGTTCGCGTCGTTCACAAGCACGTGTCACTCGAGCCCGTGACCCGGTCACGTGACCGTAGTCACGAGCACGTGACCCGCTCACTAGCGAGCCAGAGCGGGCCGCACCACTCGTTCAAGAGTCATCGGCAATCCAGCAGAGTTGTTAAGTTGGGATAATTAATGGTGGGCTTCTCTCCGACTCTTACCTAACACCCTGTGTCACAGTGAGTCTATGGGGTCTCTGTTCAGGTCTATGGGTCATTTTGTGAGTCTATGGGTCTCTCAGTGAGTCCAGGGGTCTCTGGTGAGTTGATGGGTCTCTGTGTGAGTCTATGGGTCTCTGTGTGAGTCTATGGGTCTCTGTGTGAGTCTAAAGGTCTTGTGGGGGACGCGGGCCCCCGGCTCCCCCCCGGGGGAGGGTTGATCTCGGGAGGGCTGCTGTCTCCTGACTCCTCACTCGTGTGTGAGCCGCCGCTGCTCGACTCCTCGTTCACGGGGGGGGGGGGGGGGGGGGGCTGCCGCTCTCCGGCTCCTCTCCCCGCACCGCGGCCCTCGAGTCCGCGACCCCGAGTCCTGTCTGTGAGGCATAGCTCGGGGCTGGCACTCGGCTGCCTGGAATCAATCAGTCGCTTCTCAGCCACTCAAATGCGACGTCTCCGCTCTCACAACCCCGCGCACCAATCACATGCACGGAACGGGGGGTCAGGGGTCAAAAGGCAATGGCGTCACTCGCACACGCATTGCCACCGAGGGTGGGTAATGGAGATTGTTTAAAGGGCTGTGGGGCGGGCACTCGGGGTTGGTTTTAGAGCGACGCACCAATTGCACGCGCGGAATAGGGGGTCAGGGGTCAAAGGGCAATGACGTCACTCGCAAACGCGTTGCTGCTGTGGGTGGGTAATGGAGATTTAAAGGGCTGTGGGGTGGGTATTCAGGGTTGGTTTTAGAACGAGTATTACTGTACCCTTGGGCATTTAATAAATGGTTTAATCGTCCCCCGGCTCTTCTACGCAATGATGAATGCTGGCGACAGGATTCACGCGCAAACTCGGCAAATGTGCGCGTCAGACCCTTGCCCGATGGTCGCCCCGATATAGTTCGGCACGTGCCAATCTTCGCGTCCTGAAGAACGTACACACGCCACCACCCGCTCTCCCCACACTCTCAGAAACCACACAAAACTGTTTATGGATTACTAATCGTTTATTCCCGGCGTGCCTCATACTAAGTATCCCGGAGCCTGAAGCCGAAATCAGTGGGCAATTAACCTGTTCCACGGGGTCTAAACCCAATTTTTCCCGCCATTTTCGATTTATCCTCTCTAGGAATTACCGCGCCGTTCTCTACTTCTCTCTCGTACTCACAGTTCGATCCGTACGGAGCTCCTGCGGGCCAGTCCTCGCTGCACTGCGACTCGGCACACGGACGTTCGAGTGGCTGGAGAGTCGGCCGATTGCCGACTTGTGCCGGACACGAACTCACTCTATCTCTACCTTTCCTCGCCTTTTATTGTTCTTTACATCAAAGGAAGGTCGTCGCTGATCCGATGGCCTTCCCGGCCAATCAGATTGCTCGTTTGTACTATAGCGTTATTCGGACCGGTGCTCTTAGCGCCGTCCGCATCCAGGCTTCCACATCAAGGGGACTGCCGCTAATCTCCCGACCAATCAGAGTGCCTGCCCTGGTTTCCCGCCATTCGTGGCTCCGCCCCCTACCTGCCTGCTAACCCGTGTGTGTTGTGTGTGTCTCAACCGCGGGGTAGGCCTCGGCAAGGCAAGGTAATTTACCCTTTTTACCGGGTAAAAGGGTAAAGGGTAAAGTGGTCGACATGCCAAGGGGTAAGGTGAAGAGTAGGGTAAAGGCAGCTCGGAAGAATTACCCGGTTGGGTATAGGTAGCGCGAAGTATTACCAGGTAAACACGGTACCTTGTTTACCGCTAAACACTCTGTGGCGCAGTCCGTGGCCTCCATTTAACAAGTAATATTTAAAATAACTTTTTTTAAAAAACGCTTTTATTAAATGTACGAGTAATGGCAGAACTCCACGACTCCAGGAAGTGGCCCCGAGGCTTGCCACAACGTAAGGGACCGTGGCCAATTACAGCCAACGTCAGTTGAGGCTGGACAATTAGACCCAAGCCAAAACATAACATATATAAAATAATGTTTAAAAATATTTTTTTTATGATAGAATATATTGTCATCAGTATGACATAAGTATACCAGGTTTGCAGTCGATACCACATTGGGAAGTGGGTTAAATTTGAGTTACAAGATTTGAGGAGACGACAATGACAACGACAACAACGACAACAATGACAACAACGACAACAACGACAAGCGTGTACAATTAGAATCATCAAGAGTATTCTTTATGTATAAAGCGCTCTACCTAGCACTTACCGTTATAAACCTTGTTCATGTGTCGTAGTACCCTAGTAATTACCCTGTAATCGGGTCATTTGTATGGGGTAAGGGTAAAAGTAGGCTCGTTGTTTTTACCTTTTAACTTTTACCTTACCTTGCCAAGGTCTACCGTGGGGGCTGAGTAGCCTCATCGTGAGCGTGTAATTCCACGTTGATTCACGGCGCCGCAGCGCAATTGAGCCTGGGGAAGCCTCGGCCAATTCCCTGGCCCTAGGAAACCGTGGAGAATGCCCCCCCACGAGGAGGGCTCCTGGGTGAAAACATGTGGGCCAGGCGACTTCCCCGCGAGGCTCTATGTGGGGGTGGGTGCGGGTGTTCATGTGGGGGGTGGTGAGGGAAGAGCAGCGTCGGCCAGGCCGCTTGTTGGTGGTGGGATCTTAGGTGGGGCGTCGTCAGAGCGGCTTCGCCGCTGTGGCATCACAATCTCTATGTGAGTCTATGGGTCTCTGTATGAGTCTATGAATCTCTGTGTGAGTCTATGGGTCTCTGTGTGAGTCTATGAATCTTTGTGTGAGTCTATGGGTCTTTGTGTGAGTCTATGAATCTCTGTGTGAGTCTATGGGTCTCTGTGTGAGTCTATGAATCTCTGTGTGAGTTTATGGGTCTCTGTGTGAGTCTATGAATCTCTGTGTGCGTCTATGGGTCTCTGTGTGAGTCTATGGGTCTCTGCGTGGGACGAGGCTGTCAGGGCAGACCTTGGAGGTCGCCGCGTATCTCCTGTGCAGCAGCCGTGGGGTCTGGCGATGGGTGGGACGTGGACGGTAACGATGTGTGGTGGCAGTGGTGGCACTGGTGGTGGTGGTGGCGCTGGTGGCAGTGGTGGCACTGGTGGTGGTGGCACAGGTGGTGGTGGCACTGGTGGTGGTGGTGGCACTGGTGATGTTGGTGGCGGCGGTGGCGGCATTGCCGGCTTAGCCCGAGGTGACGTCTCCATCTGAATCCCCTAGCAGCTGCGTCAATAAGTGCCGATCGTAAATCCGTGGCCAATTACAGCCAACGTCAGTTGAGGCTGGACAATTAGACCCAAGCCAAAACATAACATATATAAAATAATGTTTAAAAATATTTTTTTTATGATAGAATATATTGTCATCAGTATGACATAAGTATACCAGGTTTGCAGTCGATACCACATTGGGAAGTGGGTTAAATTTGAGTTACAAGATTTGAGGAGACGACAATGACAACGACAACAACGACAACAATGACAACAACGACAACAACGACAAGCGTGTAAAATTAGAATCATCAAGAGTATTCTTTATGTATAAAGCGCTCTACCTAGCACTTACCGTTATAAACCTTGTTCATGTGTCGTAGTACCCTAGTAATTACCCTGTAATCGGGTCATTTGTATGGGGTAAGGGTAAAAGTAGGCTCGTTGTTTTTACCTTTTAACTTTTACCTTACCTTGCCAAGGTCTACCGTGGGGGCTGAGTAGCCTCATCGTGAGCGTGTAATTCCACGTTGATTCACGGCGCCGCAGCGCAATTGAGCCTGGGGAAGCCTCGGCCAATTCCCTGGCCCTAGGAAACCGTGGAGAATGCCCCCCCACGAGGAGGGCTCCTGGGTGAAAACATGTGGGCCAGGCGACTTCCCCGCGAGGCTCTATGTGGGGGTGGGTGCGGGTGTTCATGTGGGGGGTGGTGAGGGAAGAGCAGCGTCGGCCAGGCCGCTTGTTGGTGGTGGGATCTTAGGTGGGGCGTCGTCAGAGCGGCTTCGCCGCTGTGGCATCACAATCTCTATGTGAGTCTATGGGTCTCTGTATGAGTCTATGAATCTCTGTGTGAGTCTATGGGTCTCTGTGTGAGTCTATGAATCTTTGTGTGAGTCTATGGGTCTTTGTGTGAGTCTATGAATCTCTGTGTGAGTCTATGGGTCTCTGTGTGAGTCTATGAATCTCTGTGTGAGTTTATGGGTCTCTGTGTGAGTCTATGAATCTCTGTGTGCGTCTATGGGTCTCTGTGTGAGTCTATGGGTCTCTGCGTGGGACGAGGCTGTCAGGGCAGACCTTGGAGGTCGCCGCGTATCTCCTGTGCAGCAGCCGTGGGGTCTGGCGATGGGTGGGACGTGGACGGTAACGATGTGTGGTGGCAGTGGTGGCACTGGTGGTGGTGGTGGCGCTGGTGGCAGTGGTGGCACTGGTGGTGGTGGCACAGGTGGTGGTGGCACTGGTGGTGGTGGTGGCACTGGTGATGTTGGTGGCGGCGGTGGCGGCATTGCCGGCTTAGCCCGAGGTGACGTCTCCATCTGAATCCCCTAGCAGCTGCGTCAATAAGTGCCGATCGTAAATCCCCCGCCCTCCCCCTCCCAACTCCTTCCCGTGAACGACGTCCTCCTCGCCGATGTTTTTGCGTTCGCTGATCCCGTGTTGACGTGGGGGCTCGTCTGGCCGCGGTGTCGGGTTCCATCTACGACGCAGACAATGTGGATTCCGTGGCCCAAGTTCAATTCAAGCCGCTCGGGACAGTGTTCACCCCGAAGGACCCCTTCCGTGCCGTCTGACAATGCGGCTGCCACCTCCGCAACCGCAGCCCGAGAATTGCAATGTAATCTTGTTGGCTTCACGAGTGCAGTTCAGCGTTCCTCGCTTTCCCCCGGCGCGGCCAAGCTTTTAATAAATGGATGTTCTCCTCGGAGAGCTCGGGTTCTCCCGGTGCACGGGCATTTGTCGTTGTTGATGTTATTGTTGTCGTCGACATCGTTGAACTGAGGAACGACGTTCAACAATAACACCGTCAAGGAATTACGTTTCAGGTAAAGTCCCCGCGTGGGTGTTCGCGGGGCTGAGTCGTGAGACGTCACGCTGCGATGCCCCTGGGCTGGGGGGGTAAACTCTCCAACTCCCACAGATAACAACAACGACGCCTCCTCCTCGCCCTCATCACGGCTCGAGCCAACCTTGCAGCTGAGCAGCTGGCCAACTCGGCCGGCGTGAGTTCGTACCCGACGCGTAGACAGGAGCTTTCCAGACAGGGGCTTTCCAGACGGGAGCTTTCCTGTGGCTCCTGTTTGGTTGCAGCTTCGCCAGCCGGCGGGCTTCGTGATGGCTCTCAGCGTGGACTCCTCTGCGCCGCGGTGGCCAGGAGATGTTATCTCCCGCGCCTGCTATGCAGGAGGTCGTGGGCTCGATCCCGACTCTGACGCCTGTTGTATATTTAGAGTTAAATCTAAGACCATCCCGAAAGCAGTTGTTGAGCTCCAGTATGCTGACGATGCTGTAGTGTGTCCACTCAGAAGCGGATCTTCAGGCAATAGTCAAAGCTGTTACTGGGGCATATGAGAGAATGGGACTGACGCTTAATATTGTAAAGACTCAGGTTCTCCATCAACCAGTTCTCAATGAGCAGTCCCCAGCTCCAACAATTGACATCCACGGCGAGACTGGAAATTGTTGAGCATTTCCCATGCGTCGGAAGCCTTCTTTCACAGAATGCTGACGTCGTCAAAGAAATCCAAACTCGCCTGAAATGGTGCAAGTGGAGGTTTCGGCGGGCTGAGGAAAAGGGTGTTTGAGGTTCGTGACATCAGGTCCAAAAACTAAGATCGCGGTTTATCAAGCGGGTCGTAATCTCTACCTTACTGCACGAAGCTGAGACGTGGAGAACACCACAGGGGACATCCCAAAGCACCTCGAGAGGTACCATCAACACTGCCTGCGGAAGATCCTTAAAGTCCGGTGGGAAGACAGACGCACTAACATCAGCGTCCTCTCTCCCGAAGCAAAACGCCATCGACTCCCCCAGCTTAGTCGGGCTGTGCGCGTTCAAGAGGAGTGCAGAGAAAGGGCTTCAAGGATGTCCTCAAGGCCACATGAGGTAGAAGTTGCACCATCGACACCAACTCTCTCACTGACAATGCGTGAGAGGGCTCTGAGATCCGCCACAAACGCAAGTGCAAATGTCAGGCAACTCGTCTTCTCCCCGTCCATGACGATGTCTTGATTGATGCGAGCGTACGCAGTAGGTCCAGTGCAGTTATGGGACTAGACGAGAAGTTGGGACGATGACTCTCAGGCACAATTTAAGGGTTGTCAAGAGAGAGGGAAGCGAGCGATGTTGAACGGTGATGCATTTGGAGACATTTTACTCTGGTGCGTTTTGTTAAACACGTGACCTGCCGGTCCATAACGAGAATTAAATCCGCTGGCAATGTTTTGTTTTGTGAGCAGTTTCTTTCCCATCCAGTATGTGTCGTTTTAGTATAACGTTTAGCTTCCCTTTGTTTTCAAGTGAATTTAATGGTTTGCCAGTAGAGTCTTGTGTTTTTTTTTTCAATTTCTAATAGTTTGATGAGAGGATGAAAATGTAGCGGTTTGTACTAGACGAGTCCATTTGATTTTGTGTTCTATAGATAATCCAATCGGGCAGGTTGTTTGATATTTTTTGCATTATTCCAGGCTATAATTTATTCGCAGATGTTCGCATCAAACCAAGGTGGTCGATCACCCTTTATTCTGAACAGTTTTTGTTTTTACAGAGGGCATTTGTGTCTCAATCATTGTTTAAGGAATCGCTTCTTAAAATATGTCCAAGCACTTTCGAAAACTGTGATTTTGCTCACCGCATCTCAGTCGGAATGGAGAGCGTCATTTATGCCTGCTGGAAGGTCAACATTTTTTTTAAATGATAGTTTTATCATTATTTCATGAGGTATTTTAGTCCTCTTTGTTCGATGAATGCCAAAGATAATTGCACGGTCACAAAGATGATTACCCAAGACTGCCACTTTTGAAAATGGACTGGGGCAAATTTGTGAGTAGGATATGGACGACACATCTTGAGTTTTTTTTTATTGGGTCTCGTAGTTGAAGTAATCAGTGGGTTTCGATTGTACTGGTTGGTAAAGTTGAATGCGTCATGCGGTAGGTTTAGCCAATTTAAATTTTATTTTACCACTAAGCTGAGGCTCCTGTTTTTTCAGAAGCGAACTGGCCACAAATTATAGCTCAGCGAAGCGATTTACCACGTGGACATGTATATTCACCAAATACTCTCAAAGTGTGTTTCAAAATGTGGAGGGAAAACCCGGAGGACCCGAAGAAAAATCCACGCGACCACGGAGAGAGAGACTCCAAATGTAGAGCAGGCGTCAGGGTTGGGATCGAACCCACGACCTCCTGTATACAAGGCGAGGTAGTCAACACCTCGCTACCGTGGCGCCCACAGAGCAAAACAGCACAAGGCCTGCCGAGTAACGCATACAATACACACAACGTTGTCCCACGTCCGACCGCATGGGTGCATGTGCGTGAATGAAACCGCACGTGAGCCAATTTTGGGTAGAAATACGTTCGCCGGGTGATGTAAGGTCCCCCTGTAATCAACATTTAACCTTAGGTAACGGGTGAAGTAATTTCATCCGGAAATTCACTTGGTATGTTGCGCCTCGGTGGTCTACAGCAACACAATCGGAGTGAAATGTCCGTCTGTCTAACACGCAGGGGCCTTTCGCGACCAATATCCACAAAATAGTTTTTTTTGGGTTGCATCGCGTAAATATAAATGCGACATTAAACCCGCCCCGCCACCCTACACAGCCAATCAGTAAAGTTTCGTCACGTAAACCAAACGTGCCAATTCGTTACTAGCACAGCACACACCGATTGTGCGTTGGAGAGCAAACCCAGAACAACATTTACAATTCGAGTAGCGCGACCTGTCGCCGCTACTCACAACCAGCATCACCCGGGCGACAGCCAGAGTTGTCGTGGGTTTATAACTCTGTCCGTCGCCTGATGATGCCGGTTGCAATGACTGGCTCAGCGGTGGTGCAGCAGAGTGCCGGCCGATACGGACCGCAGCTCGAGACGATCAAAGGAATTGTCTGTCACACCCGAGGCCTCCGAGTTTTTTTTCTCCGAGAGAATGCGACCAATGGGAGGCGTTGCGTGTGCGCATGCCCGGACCGGTTTCTGTTGCTGTTGTTGTAGTAGCTGCTGCTGCTGTCACGCACAGAAGGAGAAGCAGAAGGAGTAGGAGGAGAAAACGCGGCGTGTGTTTTGAAGACGAAATCGTTGCGGCGGCAGCCGACCTCGCGACGCAAAATAAACCTCACGTGGCGTCGTCGTCGACGAGCACGTGGGCAAGACAGGTCACCAAATAGCCAAGCAGACTCCCGGCGCAGCTGCACCCGATCCACCCCACCCCACCGACCACGTGCAAAATAAACGCGCGTCTTGCAAGGTGGAGGGGATCCATTGTGTGCTTCCGTCTGTTGAATGAGTCACCCCCCCCCCCTGCGCTCAACACCCCCCCCCCACCACCATCATCGCCCTGCGCCGTCAGGGCTCGCACACGGATCGTCTCATCATTGTTCTGTTTTTAGGAACGGCATTGATATTTTTAGCTTGCGACGACGCCAAAGTGTAAATCTTCAAAAGTCAACCGCGCACAAAGCGATCCACCCGCCCCCTCCCCCCGTTCGAAAGCGCGTCGAAGATGCGTTTGCGTCCACGTCCGGTTTGTTATGCCTCTGGGCCCGTGGTGGAAATTCCACGTTCCCACGGCAGGGGCGAGTCTCGACGGGACGTTGCAGCTTGAGGCAGCGGGGGGATGACGACGACAGCGGTGGTGGGAGCGGAGACACATCCAGCAGTGCGTAGATCACGGCCCGGCGATGATCGAGAAGGCGAGCGTGCGAGAGATTTTAGTTTGTTTTTAAATCGACGAACGCGCAAGTTTGATTTGCATGGGAGCGGTGGCGCAGCGGTTAGCGCACTGCGCGATCACGAGCGAATGTCCTGCCCCGAACTCCGTCCCCGCCTCCAGCCTCGCCCGACTGGCACTGACCAGTGCGGGGAAGTATGGTCAAAGAACCCCATGACCAACACGGCATGGGCAGCAGATTGTCAGCGTGGCTGTCAATTAATCGTGGTCGATTATTATCGTTGTCGTTGTGAGGTTGACTTTTGTCTACTGCACGAGGGTTGGCGCAGATGTGACACGCGGGCCTCACAGCAAACGGGGCCCCAGTTCGACCCCCACCCCCCATCGCGTGGCGCCTTCACCGTGTGGGAGTTGTGCGTCGCACAGGGCGATTGGCATTGGCCAAACATCCCCAATGCTGACCCTGCAAATCGCCCGATGTTTGTTTTTATCTTCCCAGGTAAGTGTCCCAGCACTGAACAGCTGCGCAGCGCTTTGTCGGAAGCGACCCGGCTATCACAAATGATAGCCCGACCAAGTGGGCGATCATCGTCGTCGTCGTCATCGCGTGGGAATTTGTAGCGGCGACCAAACACTCTGAGCGCGTGTGGATGTCGAGTCTAAATGTGGAGGGGAAAAAGCGGAGGAGCCGGTGAAAAATCCACGCGACCACGGAGAGAGAGAGACGCAAACTCGAAATATACAGCAGCAGCAGGCGTCAGGGTCGGGATTGAACCCCACGACCTCCTGCGTACCAGGCGAGGTATCAACATCTCCTAGCCGCCGTGACTTCGGGCGCGATCACAGCAACAGCGGCAGCAGCAGCGCGACCCATCGCCCCAACGCGACGACTGGAGACTCGCCGACGCTTTCCTGGGTAAATGAGCAGAGCATGTAATGTCATATTCACAAAAAAACTTGCTTCATGTGTCACCAGAGAATGTTTGTGTGTATGTTGAACTTCTTTCGCACCGTACGTAGCCAACCGCGCTAATCGGAGGTGCGGGGAAAGGACAACAAACTGAACACAACAACAACATAAAACACTCAAATCAGTTCTAAAGAAATGAGTGTTCCAGCCTCAGAGAAACGGAGGCTCCACGCACATTCCCGCTGACGATGATCTAAGTCGACCCTGGGCCTCCGTCCGGTCGGCAGCCTGAACCAGCTGCTGCGAGGGAGACAAAGGCGGCCGGGCGTGGTTGCTGCCCCCCCCCCCCCTCCTCGTGTGCCGTGCCGGCCTTCGCAGGTGCTGCTCGCTGACAGCCCTTTGGCCCGAGGGGGGAAGGTGTCGATGACTTCCGCGCCTCCGATGAGCACGCGTCGGCTACGTACGGTGCGAAAGAAGCGCAACGCACGCACACGGGACGCCCGGGTCGCTGCCGCCGCCTTTCAGAGCGCCCCGTGATTAATGGGCGCTGGGTGCCTCGCGGCAAGAGCTCCACACCCTGTGCACATCCATTGTGTCGGACAAACACCCTGACACCAGCCTGCGGGTGCACACCACCACCCCCACCACAACCACCACCACCACTACTACCCCCACCATCAGCCCCACCACAACCACAACCACCACCACCCCCACCCCCACCACCATCAGCCCCACCACCATGAGCCCCATCACCACCACCACCCCCACCACCACCCCCACCACCATCAGCCCCACCACCATGAGCCCCATCACCACCACCACCACCGATCTGATTGCCACCGCCGCCACCACCACAGCTACATCTCGTTTGGGTGTTCTACGGAAAGTCCGGCTGTGCGCCCGTCATAGAAAGGTGGAATTTCCATCGCCGATCCGAGGCGACGTCGAATCGCCGAGATGCTCCTCGCTCAGTGCTCCTCCACTGCGGCGGGGGGGGGTCGGGGGGGGGGGGTCAAGGCGGGGGGGGGGACACGTGATGAGCCGTAACATTCAGGGCCACAGCGAGGGGTAGACTGGGTGCGGTGTGCACGGAAAATAAAAAAAAATCATGGTTAAGCTCGCTCACCCCGAACAAACTCGGTTGAAATTAATCCATAAACATCGACGGATTCATCATCATCATCGTCACTCGCTGGTCCGCGGCGGTCCGAGAGGCTCCCGGGGTTAGTGGATCACCTCTCTTGGTGATCATCATCACCGCCACCATCACCAGGTTGGCGCTCGCGCCTGTCATTGGAGCCGCGACGCACGCAGCTCCATCCCCGCTCATCATCACGGTGGCTCGGAGATGTCGACTACCTCGCCTGGTATGCAAGGAGGTCGTGGGTTCGATCCCGACCCTGACAATGCCTGCTGCTGTATATTTTGAGTTTGTGTCTCTCTCTCATCATCATCATCACGGTGGCTAGGAGATGTTGACTACCTCGCCTGGTATGCAGGAGGTCGTGGGTTCGAACCCGACCCTGACGCCTGCTGCTGTGTATTTGGAGTTTGCGTCTCGCTCTCTCCCCGTGGTCGCGTGGATTTTGTATCCGCGTCTTCCGGGTTTCCCCTCCACATTTCGCATCAACAACACAACGCGTTGAGAGTATTTGGCTGCCAGACATTTCCAAGCGATGAGCCACTTCGTTGAGCTATCAATTGTGGTCAGGTCGCTTTCTGAGCGACACAACTCAGTGGGGCCTTACCTGGTAACATTAAAACAAATTGTGGTTGAATAGTAATAAATAAATATACGGCCACAGACTGGCCAGCAAAACAGAAATGATGACACGAGTAGAACACTTGTATGCAATGGGTCAAGATTATTAAATTTACCCCCCTGCACCCCTCCCCCCCACAGCTTCCTCCCCTCCTCCACGCTAACCGCTGCACCACCGCTCGCCACATTCACGTCGTAACCAACACCATCATCATCATCCAGGCAGGGCAGCGGTGAGCGGTAATCAAACTCTCGCCGGCTCCGCTGTGGCTCCCAATCTCCGTTGTGTTACCACCTTGCAACACCGACTTGTTCCGTCTGTGCAACCAAGCAGCAGCAGCAGCGGTGGCGATCCCAGCAGCGGCAGCGGCGTCGCTCAGAGCGATCTCGGGACGCCTCGAGGCGGGCTCCGTGCGTCAGCGATTTCGTTTCAAGTCGACGGTGGAGCAGGCGGGGAGCTGTGGCGCCTCCATCCTCGAGTCGCGCTCTCGTGAGCAGCAGGGGCAGCCGTGCCCATCTCTCCCGCGCGCTTCCACACAGAGTGGTGGGGTGGCACGTGCCCCCCCCCCCCCAATGATCCCATCGAAATCCCTAATTTCGATCGGATCATTGGGGTTTATTAGTAATAAATCGGCATTTTGCGACCCCCACTGCCACTGTGTAGCATATTGTTACGTGCCAGGGACTCTATGAGATGATAGGATAATAGTCTGAGTCCATAATTGGCAATAAGTAACGGCAAAGCAGTTATAAGTGACTCACATAATCGTGCGCAGTTGCGTGTACGGCACACGACTTCCCTGAAGGCATCAACACCTCCAGCGAGCGCGATGCCGATCACACAACGCGGTTCCAATTCGACCCTCGATCGATGGCTGCGCCATGGCCGCACACACGTCGAAAATAAAGCAAGGGACAACTCCTTACTTACTAACAACTCCTTACTAACAACTCCTTACTAACTAACAACTCCTCTATCATTTTTCGATTTAAAGCTTTCGTGACTGCAGGGATTCATCTTCTTGGTTCTTTCGGTAAAGTCACGTAGAAGGGAAGTAATCTATATATATAAAATCGCAAATCTGTCTGTCTGTCGGTCTGTCTGTGTGTGTGTCTGTGTATCGGACCATACGCAGTTTCATTGGACGAAATGTCAGGGATTTGCGAGACACGATTGGTTCGGCGGTTGCCCCTGGCAACGGGTAGCGACGCATTCGCCGCGGGGTGGACGCCATTTTTAATTCCCGTTAAAAATAGGTGCACGCATTAAATTCATCAAAGTTTAACGTCCTCTTCACTCCCCCCCCACCACAATGTGTGCAATTACTATTATAGGGTCGGTAGATTATAAAATTATAGCGATTAGACAGTATTATTGTAGCGCGGGGGGGGGGGGGGGGAACGGCACCAGTACCCAGCCTCAGCCGGGTGGGCAATTTAGGCGAGGCCAGAGGCTCTGCACGGTACTAGGCCTCGACACCCCACCACACTATAGGCCGTACATATTACTGCACAGCGGCCGAGGAGATCGTGGCTGGGGGGGGGGCAGGGGTAGCAGCCCATCTGTGTATATATGTAAGGTTATTAAGAAATATATTTTTCACCCGGGCAACGCCGGGTACTTATGCTAGTAAAATAATAAAAATAAAACATAATAAAATAATTCTCACCACGTTTCGGCCACTACGCAAGCAGCCGTCCTCAGGTGAAACCAGGTCTGTCGAGGCGACAGCGTCTGAATGTTCTGAATGTTCAGACGCTGTCGCCTCGACAGACCTGGTTTCACCTGAGGACGGCTGCTTGTGTTGTGGCCGAAACGTCGTGAGAATTATTGTATTATGTTTTATTTTTATTATTTTATTACTTCCCTTCTACGTGACTTTACCGAAAGAACCAAGAAGATGAATCCTCTATCATTTTTCATTTCTGGAGGGGTTGCCCCCCCTACCTGTAAATCCTGGCTCCGCCATTGGATGATGGGCAAAGTCCCCCCCCCCCCCCGCTGGCCCCCAAACAGGATTTGAACTCTCAAGCCTTCCACCTTGCGAGCCACCCGCTCCACCAAAGAGCAACAACGAACTTGCGGGAGCCGTCCACGCAGGCGCCGGCTACATCGGGCGTGTGGGGGAGAGGGCGGGTTGACTCTGGTTGGGTTGACTGGCTGGGTGACTCTGGCTGAGTGATTCTGGTTGGGTGACTGGTTGGGCGACGGTGTGGGAACGACCTCCCAATTAGCATGCGAGATGCTAGTAGCTTATTCACACGTTAAAAAGTGTCCATTGAAGATCCATCTCTCTTTCGTTACTTTCAAAACGTCATCGCTTCTTCTTTCCTTGCTTGTTGCTAGACGAGTTTCCGCCTTCCCATGGCATGGCGCCGCTGAGAACGATTTCAGGGCGCTCCATACATTCAAATGATTATCGTTGTTGGTCTTAATTCCCGGTGGGGTTGGTCAGCCTCCCAGGTCGACACGAAGTCGTTGGTGGTCTGTCTCTCTCTGTGTGTGTGTTTGTGTGCACGGATCTCCATTTCGCGGGTCGCAGTGTGGGGTGGCTCACAAACCGGCTTGCTGGCTTTCCTCGTCTGCGTTCGTGGTGCCGTGCTCCGGGCTTTATTGGGGTGCCCAGAGCAGTCTTTGTGGGTTTGTTGTCGGAGTCATCAAGATTCTCAGTCTGGTTTCCATAGCGAGTGGGATGTTCATGGTGCAGCGTGTAGGGTGTTCACGGGGTGTGCACGATGAACATGTATTTAACAATAACTACCTCGCCTGGTATGAAGGAGGTCGTGGTTACGACCTCGTCTCTGACACTGCCTGCTGCTGCTGTATATTTGGAGTTTGCGTGTCTCTCTCTCTCCCCGTGGTCGCGTAGATTTGTCTCTGGGCCCTCTGGGGGTTACCCTCCACATTTAGTATCAACATCACGCGTTTACAATTATTTGGCTGCTGATATAAATTTCGTTAAAACCGCCACCGCCAAACCCGACGCAGGCAATCGGCAAGGCTTGTCACGTAAACAACACGACAACATCTACAATTGTTGGAGAGTAAAACCACAATGTTTAAAATTGTTAATGTTGTGGGTTTACTCTCCAACACACCGGCGTGCTGTTCTCGCAACGAATTGCCACGTTTTGTTTATGTTACAAACCTTCCTCATTGGCTGTGTCGGGTGGTGGCGGCTTTAACGACGCATTTCTATTTATGCGATCTAACCCCAACACCTCTTATGGATGATATTAATCGTGAAAGCCTACGATGTGTTAAACTAATTTTTTTTATTGTTTGTTCTTTAAGTTAACATTTTATACTGGTAGGAGCCTCCTGGTTACACCAGCCCACAGGAGATTATTGTGTCCGTCGTGCAGGGAGGGGCTGGGTGGGGAGGGTGGGGAGGGGCTGGGTGGGGAGGGTGGGGCTGGGTGGGGGCTGGGTGGGGAGGGTCTGGTCACCCCGTGGTGCCCTTATAAAACTCACCGTTTCACCTACTCACGCCGGCTTGTGCCCGCCCTCACAGTCGGCCATATTTGCGGAATACACCACGCCGCCGTTGACCCTGGCCATTGACCGAGCAACCCAACGTTCCTACCAGCTCCCTCCGCAGGAATGTGTTGAAAAATGTAAGAACCCGATGTGATGTTTGAATAAAATGAGAGGCAATCCCCCAAGATTCCAGCGTTCGACTTAAGAACGTCCGCACTTGCGAACAACGAAACAACCACGAGACGTTGTTGTCCGTCACCGTCCCCACTTGCGAACCGAGCCGTGGAGAACTATTTTGTTCGGCGGAGCCAGATGCAGCGAGTCCCCAGCATCAACATGCCGATGTACGACGACGTGGGGGGGGGGGGTGATAAAAATTAAGGTACTGGGACTATTTTTAGTCAGACAAATCTAAAATGATGGCGAAACCTCATCAAATTTATCTCCTTCGAAGTGGTCTCCTGCTGATCGAACGACGATTCCAGCGATTGCTGGCACGTGTTGTTGGGGCCGCTGGTCCCCGAAGTCCCTCCGTGCTCCGTGCCTATGGCAGGGGCTCTGCTGTTCGTCGACCCCTCGCTGCTCTGCGAGCAGCTGCTGCCTGTCGCTGGGCTCATCGCCCGACGGCTCCCCCCCCCCTTGTCCGTCCCTCCCCGAGCTCGTGTGAGAGGCATCGCTCGCCGCACGCTCTCGTTCACCTGTAAACGCTGCGTTGTCTCTCCATGAATCACGCGCTATTAAACGGGGGTCAGGGGTCGGAGGGCGAATGACGCTGCCCTCACACTGCGCGAGTCCCTGCGGTGATAGATGGAGCTGGTACCTGTGGGCGCACCGAACCCTTTCACCACGCTACGAGCGCACCCACCTGCGCACACGCGATACCCACTCGTGCGCCGCTCTACGCAGCGCTCCCACGTGACGAGCAGCTGTGTACACAGCTCCACACGCGACACACTGCTCAACAAGATCACACGAGGCCACGCTTCGCTATTAATGATTTATTATATGCTACCTGCGAATTGATGTTAAATCAGTGAGTCGACGAGGCTGGCCTATCCTACTTCCCCTGGACCTATTCCCTATTTATCGGCTTACGATACTCTGTCACCTTGCTACTCACGGGTCGAAGTATTCGGCGTCCTGTGGCTTTTCCTCTATGCCGTCGGGGCACGTCACGCGGACGTCCGGAGGGCAGAGCTGGGAGCCGACTTGAACGCGTGCCTCTTGAAGAGAAGTGAGGTCTCTCTTCCTTGCTGCGATCCCGTTTATCCTCTGTACATCAAAGGGATGCGGCTCCGAGCGGGATGGCGTCCCTCAGCCATTCCCTAACAATGGGCTCGCGCCAGCTTGCACGTGCACGGCGGTTCCGGGCGCCTTTGACATGCTAATCAATGAGCGACCTGCGCGGCGCAAATTCCAATCAATCCCTTTCTCACGCAGGCCCCCCCATTATTGCAGTTCATGCGGCGGCGTCTGTCACAAAGGCTCGCCGTGGGAATCTGTGCACGGGCTCCCCGCGCGCCTCCCCTCTCCCGATCTATTCATACCTTCAGCTCAATCATTTACCCTCCCCAACAATTGTGCCTGCGCGCTCAAGCGCAACTATCCCAACCTTCCGTGACTATGCGCAAGAGTCCCTGCGGTCCTGCTACTCATGCTGTCCCGTCCTTCCCCTGCTGGCCTCGTCGACGCGTGGGGGGGGGGGGGATGCGTTTCATCCGTGGTGGCCGAATGCCCTTCGCCGCGGCCACACCATATTAAGGCCGGTCGCAGCGCCGCGGTGCAACGTAGCGTCGGGGGAGGTCATCCAATTCCCTGATCGCCGGAAACCGTGAGAGTTAATCCCGATAAGGGTTTCTTGGATAAAAACCGGTCGATCAGGTGTCCTCCCCTTCCAGCTCTATGGGGGGGGGGGGGGGGGGGGGAAATGCGTGCGGGTGTGTTCATGTGAGGTGAGGTGAGGGGGACGAGGGGTTGGCTCCGTTGCTTGGTGGTGGCGAGGTCGGGGATGGGGCGCCTGCCGAACGGCTTCGTGGCAGCGGCATCACAGTGTCGAGGCATCTTGTGGTACTCTTCGATTCTGGTGGGGGGGGCTTTCAGGTATCGAGTGGCAGTCTCGATGATGGTTGGAGGCCCCCGTTGGCTTTGGGGGACGCCTTGCGTTGCAGTCAGTCAGTGAAGGCAAAAGAGTTCAGGGTTTGAATCGTCTACAAAAAAAACTTTATTTAAGTTGGGTATTTCTGCAAAATGCACAGTCTCTATATATAAAGATGCATATATATATAAAAAAGATACATCAGCTACGAGCAATAAGCAAAATGTACATGGCCTGGCGCGAGCGAAACGATGACAGAGACGCGAGACAGACGGGGGGGAGGCACAACCGGCATCGCAGCCGCGACGCTGCCGCTACTGCCGCTGCTGCCGCTGCCGCTGCTGCCGCTGCAGCCGCTGCTGCCGCTGCCGCCGCTGCCGCCGCTACTGCTGCTGCTGCCGCTTGCCCGAACCCCCCAAAGTCTCCTGCAGCGAAGCGAGCCCCCCCCCTCGTTCCATCGCAAAGTTTAAAAAATATATTTATATATATAACGGCGCGCGAACAGAGAACAGTGGCAGGAATTCTGCCCTTCAAAACAAGAAACATCGTCAACATTTGCATTTTCACGATTGCCAATTGAACGGACGAACCAGCAACACGGGGGGGGGGGGGGGGGATAATAGCGGAGAGGCAACAAGTTTGACACGAGCTTGGGGAATGCAACAACAAAGACCCTCCGTGTCGCCGAATCCGACTGTTGGGGTGAGTGCCGTTAGCGGGCAGCACCCATGAAGGGCTGGCACACAGCACACGAGGAGGTGGGTGGCCAGCACCACGCCCGGCCGCCTTTGTCTCCCCGGTTGCAATGTTTTACACACCACCGCCAGGCAAGTCATTTGAGGCCGAGTCGACCGAGGGCGAGGCCTGGTACCGGTTTAGATAATCGTCACTGTTGTTGGTCGCGAGCAGGAATCGAACTCGAGTGGCCGGGTTCGTAGCGCAGCGCAGCGCTCACCACTCCGCACACGTCCACGGCCCTTCCCCGCCCGCAGGCGATACGCAAGCACGCGCGCTCAGATTAACGCGCAAAAAAATCACATTCACAACATATTTTACCTTAAATGTTGTTGTACCTCACCACCTTCTCAGGTGTTGTGTGTGTTTCACGAGCAACGATCGAGGCGGTTTTGTAAAAATATTCGACAACACACGGGTGTCCGTTTCACTGGCGATACATTTGCGCAGGGCCGCAGGGGTGGGGGCCTCGAACTGGACTTGTAAGACCTCAAGTGGCCACCACATTTACGCACGCACGCACACGCGTGTATGTACGCACACGCGTGTATGTACGCACACGTACGGACGCACGTACGCGCACGCTCGCCCGCCTTGTCACCGCAGGAGGCCCTCGCGGTCAGACAAAGCACGGCACTTAAATCTCAAATGTGGCGTTGTTGCCAGGTCAAGCAATATTCTCCCCCCCCCCCCCCCACCATCTCCGAACAACGCAAGTTAAGATGATCGCAGTGACAGGAACACACATTGTGTCTTGCGGGCCCGTTTCTAAGTGGTAGGCCGTGCGAAACGAAGTGGCGTGGGGGACCACGTCCCGCCGGCCCACGTGCCATCGGCCGAGCCCACCACGAGCGCTCCGGGGAGGCCGCTATCGGCGGCTGGGGGCCCCAATCCTCGCGTCCCATGGCAGAGGTCGCCAGACGCAGGCACGAGGAGCGAGAGGACGCACCGTGCGGACGACTTCTGGGCACATTCCCGGTGGCCTCGCCGGTAAACGCTCACCCCGCGTCGGCGGCGCGACGGGGCACCCCAAGCGTCGCTATTGGCTGGGGGGAGCCACACTTAAGAAGCCGGTGATAATTGTTGGCTGCGGCCCGAGTTAGTAGAGTGAGACCCGCTAACAGACACGGGGGCCAGGCCACGTGTCAACTGCTCCGTGCCACACATTTACCGCTCCATACCACAAATGGACCACTCCGTGCCAGGCGTTTACCGCACGGCGGATGGCACAGATGCGGTGGAGCCTTTCGAGAAGAGAAACGGTCACGTGTGTGTGGTGGCTCGGGTCAAGGTCCAAATTTTCCAAATAAAAAAACACATTTATAAACTGATGCATTTTGTAAAGCCGCATCGCAACATCGCCTCCCCCTTACTGGCAGACTACGCTCGTCTGTGAACCCGTAGAAAATAGTAAATAGCAAAAACGTATCAAACTCATCATTGAGTTTAAAAAATATATATTATTGTTATCGTCATTGTGTGAGGGACTCGATCACCTCCAGCAGTTCACAACCGACGGTGAAACGAAAAACAAAGCATTAATAAATCACGTCAAACCAAGGGGAAACACTGAACGCGAGCTTTGACGGAGCGACGCGACCACACGAGCGGAGACGATTCGCCTCCTCGTGCCCCCCCCCGCCGCTCACCGTGACGGCGGCACAGACGCCACAGACGCGGGGAGGAGGAGCGGAGGAAGCCGTCTTTGAACGGGCGAAGGAGCGGGGGGAGAAGCGGCCTACGGGTTCTGATATAGGTCCTCTGTGTTTATGGTTGTTTTGGTGTACCAGGTTAGGCTGCCACGGAGCTATTCGGCAGCTCTAGTCTTGCCAACATCCGCGCTAGCGACGAGGGTGCTCGCGGGAATCACGCGGTCAAGACACAACGCGTGCGTGACACAGACGGGAGGGGGGGGGGCTACTCGCGCCAGACGTAGTGCGCGTGTTCCTCTCCGGAGCAGAGATCACGATACCGAGACGTCACCGCGACCCAAGCCGATGTGATGCGACTACCACCACCACCAAGGCCACCGTCACCACGGCCACCGCCGTCACACATCGCTACCCCCACGTCCCACCCAACGCCAGAGAGACACTCCTAGACTCAGAGACCCACACAGAGGCCCACAGACCAACACAGAGACCCCTAGACTCACAGACCCACACAGAGGCCCATAGACTCACACAGAGACCCCTAGACTCACAGACCCACACAGAGGCCCCCCAGACTCACAGACCCACACAGAGGCCCCCCCTTTGGCAGGTTACGGGAAATGGCAACTCTAGCGGGAAATGGCAACTCTAGTGCACTGTCGATCGGGAGGGCAGGGGGGGGGGATACCCACGCTTTACCCCACACACCACGGGGCGCCACCTGCTAGGTCGACTTAACGTTCCAAAGGGAGACGAAGAGCCGAAAAATTTGGCCCATAAAAAAAAATTCCGGGCCTCTGCGGAAGACGCTCTTGCGCTAAGCCGGAGCGGCCCATGCCGCGATGGGCCCCGGCACCGTCGTCACCCACCCCCCCCCCCCCCATGGCGATCGTGCGTCCGAAAGCGGCGGTGTACGTGGTGCTCGGCGCCAGCCGGACGAGCCAATCGAGCGTCGCGACGGCGGCACCCAAGACGACACGGGCGGCGCCGTGGTCGACGTCGTCTGCGACGTCGCTGGGGCCAAATAAAACCACGAGAGGAGCATTATTTTGTCGCCGTGTCCACAATGCGTACCTGCTGCCAACACCACAACCCCCCGTCAGGTTGATGTAAGAAAGGTCACACGGGACCTGAGAATGCCAAACCCCCTCCCCCACCGGGAGTCGTAACGACTGCGGCGGCGGCCGCCGCTGTTCAGAGGCGCCAGCGGCGGTCGCTCCGACTGTCGCCAAAGGTTGCCCACGCGCGCTTTCCTAGGTCGTATGAAAGCATTAAAAGTTTGTCGTGTGATTGATCGCGACAAACGCCCGACCACCGCCAAAGCTCGGGCGCGAGACGTGGGCCAGGTGTGACCCACAAGGGCCCCCCCCCCCAGCTGCGATGACAAGAACCGCGATAGAGAGTTTAGTCAAGAACAAGGAGCAGCCTCGAACCGCGAGCGCGGCGAGCATCGGGGGCCTCACGCCACAACCACACGCACACACACACACACGCACACACACACGCACACACGCACACACACGCACACACACGCACACACGCAGGACGGCGCCGCCGCGTCGGCCGCCGCCTTGTGCCGCTCGTTGTCGTGCGTTCGCGGGTTCGGGCTCCAGCGGCCGCCCTGGTTAATACTTATGGCGACGCTAGCACCGCTAGCGTCGCAGCAGGACGCTAGCGGTGCCCCGTGACGTCGTTCGGAGGGGTGAGCGAGGGCCACGTCGGGCGCCAGCTTCCGCGGTTCCAAAGTTTGGCCAGATTCGAGAATTGCCAATTACTTGCTCGGGATCATACGGAGCAGCGATCACCGTCGCCTGCAGGCGGCGGACAGATGGCCCCCAGGTCACTGTCACAACATGAGACTCATCTCGGTGTCTTTGTGCTTTCACCTCGTTAAGTTAAGTAGATAAAGTGCACAGAGATGCTATCAGAACCAGCGGTGAGCTCGTGGGCATGACGCGAGGCTTGGTGACCGGGTGGCGGCAGGGGCTGCGTGAAACAGTTTGGGAGGGGGGGGGGGGAACTACGGGTCCGGGTCGACGAGTTGGAATCTGAACTCGGCGGCTCGTAGAGAAGTTGTCGGCCGGGAATTCGGCGGCAGGACGGGGGAAGCGACGTTGGGGAACGCGGGGCAGGCGAGCGCCAGAGACACGGCAAGGGGAAGGCTGCGGAGCGCAAGGTTAAGGTCGCGGCCCGTGGGAGATGCACGCGCAGCGTTGAGCGCCCCCCCCCCCCGTAGCACTCGCTCGCAACAAGAGGGAGGGGGGATTTCACAGTTGTGCGAAGTGTACCAGCGCAAGAGACCTATCACCAACTTGCCTCGAAGCGACCTACACATTTTTGCTTTCTTAAATAAACCACGACAATTCTTTACGCGTCGACGTTCGGTGGACGTCTGGTGGCATTCAACGGGCCCGGGGTGGTGGGGGGGGCGCTCGTGATGACGATGGGGGTGAGGGGCGCTCGTGATGACGATGGGGGGGGGGGCGCTCGTGATGACGATGGGGGGGGGGGGCGCTCGCGATGACGGCCGCCCAGCGACGATGCCCGACACAAAGGAGGCAGCGCGTCTCTCGTCACCTCCACGCTCCGCGCGCGGCATCTGCACACAGCTGGTTTGGGGTGCACACCGGAGGCTTCGGTTCACCGCCCCACCCGCCCACGCGGGGGATCTTTTCAGCTTTCCCACCTTTAATCTCTTCTCGCGGGGGGTCTTTCGCTTCCTAAACCAACAACACGGGTTTCACCCCATCACACCGGGCAGCGCACGCACGCGATGGGTGGACGCGATCGCTAAGCGCGAGCGTAAACATATATACGCGCGCGGATTAGCGGCGCGTCCAGGACCGCGGAACGCACATCGCAAGTCGGCGTAGAGAGAGCGGGCGGGCTTGTACGAGAGCGATACTCGTACGCACAAGACTACCGCTCCGGTGCGTACGAGAGCGACTGCTTGTTTTGGTGGGGAGAGGCAGTCGGGCAGGTGCAGGGGAAAAAAACAAACGTGGGGTTGGATTTAGGCATCTGGAGTTGTCAAGAGGTGTTGAGAACGGGGGTTCCAGCGGCACGTTCACGATTCGGCACCAACCAGGCCGGCAGTGACTCGTACGCCTTCAGTGCGGCAGTGAACGAAGGGCAGCGAGGAGTTAGCTTTGTAGATTATTTTGTTTGTTTTCCTTACGGTAGTTCGTTTTTTTTCGAAGCTCGCCACCCTCTTGCGACCCCGACGAGCCAATGAAAAGAGCACTCTACAAACAACGGTCTCTGAGTGTGTGTGTGACGGAATTGAAGAAAAACAATCCCGTGCCGTAACCCGAGCGAATGGAGCCCATCGGCGCTTTTAAACTTTTTAACCCTCGATGGCGTTTCCTGTGAAGCCCGGCCACTCACACAAACGATTCCCACCCCCCCCCCCCCCCACCGCTTCAAAGAATATTTTTCATTTAAAACAACCTCACGGGAAAAACGTCCCACTGGGAGATTTCGCCATATCGACCGTGTCGGGAAACCGAGAAACCGAATCGCGACGCCACCGCAAATCCCACGCCAGGTGACAGCGACGCCCCGGCATGTTGTTTTGATTGCGGGAGGACACTTCTGAGACACTGCCCAAAGAAGTCCAACCTCATCCCTCCAACTGAAAGGCGAAGAATGTTAAAACTCGGCGTCACTAATCCGGCCACCGCCCCCCCATCGTCCCCGCCACCGCCACCACCACCACCTCCACCGTCCCCACCACCACCACCATCGTCCCTGCCACCACCACCGCCCCCATCCTCCCCACCACCACCACCACCATCGTCCCTGCCACCACCACCGCCCCCATCCTCCCCACCACCACCACCACCATCGTTCCTGCCACCACCACCGCCCCCATCCTCCCCACCACCACCACCCCCATCGTCCCCACCACCACCACCATCGTCCCTGCCACCACCACCACCCCCATCGTCCCCACCACCACCACCTCCACTGTCCCCACCACCACCACCTCCACCGTCCCCACCACCACCACCACCACCACCGCACGACGGCGGAAATGACGACGACTACGGCGGTGATGCTGCTGACGAGCTCCCATTGTCTTAATCGTCATCACGCCTGTCGCTCGGCGGTGGTAGTAGTGGTGGCGGTGTTAGTAGTGGTGGCGGCGGCGGTGGTGACGGTCATCGTAGTTGTGGTGGTGATGGCAGTAGTGGAGGTGGTGTGGTGGTGGTTGTGGTGGCGGCGGTGGTAGTGGTGGCGGCGGTGGTGGTGACGGTCATCGTGGTTGCAGGTGGTGGTGGTGGCAGTAGTGGTGGCGGCGGTGGTGGTGGCGGTGGTGCTCGTGCGCCCTGAAGCCCGGCGCCTGCGCTCCGCTCACAGCCCAACAAGTTGAGACACGCGGCGGGTGGCGGAAGCCGCAGGAACCCCACGGGATCTCAGCAATCTCTTCACGAAAAATGATGCACTGTCATTGCCCGGGGTGTTGTGGCGGATGGGAGAGTGCGTGGGGGCGGGCGGGCGAGAGGGTGTACAGGAGCACGAGGGATTATGGTATGTAGTTTGTGTGGGCTTTGTGCAGACTTTGTGTGCAGTTTGTGTCTAGTGTGTAATGTGTGTGTAGTGTGTGGAGTTTATGTTGAGTGTGTGTGTGTAGTGTAGTGCGTGTGTAATGTGTTGCGTGTGTGTAGTGTGTGTGTAGTGTGTTGCATGTAGTGTGTGTGTAGTGTGTGTGTGGTGTGTGTGGAGTTTATGTTGAGTGTGTGTGTTGCGTGTAGTGTGTGTGTAGTATATGTAGTGTGTGTGTGTAGAGGACTTTGTGGGTTACAACCGGCTTAGGGGGGGGTTGCCACCTGTCCTTTTCCCCAGGACCGTGCTCTTGTCGAGGAGCTATCCTGGGGAATTCCTTTTGTCTTCTCGGGGACACTGCACATCCCGGAGTCGCGTCAGCCGCCTTATAACATCGCACAACTTGGAGATCCACGCACGCACGCACGTGTAATCCTCCCGTCTTCCGGCACCGTGCGATTGTCTGTCCTTTGTCCAGGACACGTCTTCGCCTGTTCCTTCGGTACCTTGAAGAGGTGGCAACACAGAGCGGGAGGCCGATGCCGCTCGTGCCGAGTTGGGTGGGTGGGTGGGGGGCGAGCGTGCGGGCGGGTGGGCGAGCTTGCGGCAACGGAGAGCGTTTGTCGGGGGGAAGAGAAGGGGGGGCCGCAGCGGCGGGGTTAACTGATCTGTCAGGTGGGACGACGGCCGGCCCTTCAGCCCGCCCGCCCGCCCGCCCCCCCGGCACGGACGGAGTCAGTATCTATCGTAGGGATGGGGACGATAGACGGCCTTGCGCACGCGGCTCGGCGGGTCCGACTTGAGCGGGGCCTGCGGCGCTCGGGACCACTCCTCCGGACCTGCACCAGGCCCACACGCACGCACACGGAGAGAGGGACGCGCGGCCGTGTTAACGACGCCCACCGACACGAGCGCGTCACGGCGACACCGCGGGGACATTTCACGCATATTTGTCAACGGTCAGAGAGGTAGAAACGAGCAAGCCATCCGTACTTTCGAGATGCGGTCGCTGCACTGGGATGGCTTTTGGCGGCGGCCGTGAGCCGCCAGTGGATTTCCACGTTCCCATGGCAAGTAAAGTGCTCTCCCTGCAGGGCGGTCACCGCCAACTCTGGCTACCGAGTGACACGCGACGCCTCGCTCGCTCGCTGAACCGCAAGACGGAGTCTCCCACCCACCGGGAATTTCACGTTTTTATTTCTCCAAACGTTTTATCCTCGGCGTCTGCGTCGCGGCGACTCAAATAATTTATCCGGCCCAGAAAAGCGGACATCACGGAGCCATCCCTGAGGATTCCACCAGGATTAAAACTGACGGCCTCCCAATCGTGAGATGGATGGGCACCTCCATCACGGCACCGCGGTTAAGATAGGCAACGAAACATTACTCGAAATCAGTTTTGTTTAAACAACAACAACAACAACAACATAAACGCCTAAGCTGTGTTGCACAGCAGTCTGGATGAACACATTATGGGTGCCACGACTCGAGGGAGTGGGCGCGCACAAAGACAAAGGTCCCCCGTGTAGCCTGTAACAGACTGTCAGAGCAAGTGCTGTTCACGAGCAGCACCTACACGAGGGGGGTGGGTGGTCGGCACCATGCCCGGGCGCCTTTGTGTCCCCCAGTGGCGATGTTTACTACACACCGCACCATGCACTCATTTGAGGCGTGCCTTAAGTGAGGCGTGCCGTGCATGCACACACACAGACTCACACACACATACACGCCCCCACACAAAAGATACAAAGATCCACCACATCGCCTTAACAGACTGTAGGGGCAAGTGCTGTTAGCGAGCACCTATGAATGCCGGAACGGCACACGAGGGGGTGGGTGGCCAGCACCACGCCCGACCGCCTTTGTCTCCCCAGTGGCAGTTTACACACCGCACCAGGTACTCATTTCAGGCTGAGTCGACCTAGGGGAGGCCCAGAACCGGTTCAGATAATCGACATTGGGTGTTGGCCGTGAGCGGGAATCGAACCCGGGTCGCCAGGTTCATAGCGCTCCCAAGTACATACACTGTGTGTATATACTCTGTAGATGCGCTGTGTGTATGTACTGTGTGTATGTACTGTGTGTATGCACTGTGTGTATGCACTGTGTGTATGTACTCTGTAGATGCGCTGTGTGTATGTACTGTGTGTATGTACTCTGTAGATGCGCTGTGTGTATGTACTGTGTGTATGTACTGTGTGTATGCACTGTGTGTATGTACTCTGTAGATGCACTGTGTGTATGTACTGTGTGTATGTACTGTGTGTATGTACTGTGTGTATGTACTGTGTGTATGTACTGTATGTACTGTAATGTGGCGGTTAGCCTGGTGTTGTGGCCGAGCGTCGTGTTCGAGCGGGATGCTCGTAGGCTCTCACCGTATTCTTCGTGTCCGTACGCGTAGTACCGTGCGCTGCTGGCGACACAAAACAACGGCGGCGGTCAGTCGCGAGCGACGGCGAGGGATGCGTCACGCTCGCGCCCACCGGCACCCCGGACGGGGCCGTGTGTTGCCGGGGCCGTTGGACGTGTCGGGCCCTCGGTGGTGCTGCGATCTCGGCGACTCGTCGTGGTTATTGGTGGCAGCTTGTAACGCGCCGAAAAGTATTTACGCTCAGTCTCGAAAGGCGGGGAGAAGGCACTCAAGAGGCAGAAACACGATTGGCACGGTTGGCTACGCACAGCGCTCAATAATTTCAATGTACGTGTGTACAAGCGGGGAAAGGCAGCTGTAGCAGCAGCCACGCGGTGAGGAGTCGGTGTTAATGGGCCCAGATGGCGATGTGGCCTAACCAAAAAAACAATTTACGATTCGCGATATGTGGCCGTGAAAACCTCCTGCGCACCAAGCCTGACCGCATTGTCGTGCAGGGTTGTATGGTGAGTTCACGTGCGTATGTACGTTGAACTTCTTTCACACCATACGTAGACAACCGTGCTTATCGGAGGTGCGGGGCCAAGACAACAAACTAAACGCAAAAAGCAGTTTTAAAACAAATGAGTTTGTCAATCTAGATTGTTTAAAAGTGCTGAGCTCCAGTGGCTTCCTGATATCGGAAGGAAGAGCGCTCCAGACGGCCGCGGAAGCGCATCCGAAAGTGTGTGATGCGGTGTCCATCTTTGTTCGATGGCTCGCCAAAAGCCCCGCAACTGCGAGGATGACCGGAGATCACGTGATGACGAGATCAGCGAGGTGTTGTGCTTCAATTGTGGCAAGCACTGTGTGTGCAATGAGCACGACCTTACAACGGATTCTTTCGGCAGCCGGAAGCCAATGCAGCTCGGCGAGCACCGGACGGACACGGTGTCGGCTCTTGGGGTACCACCCGGTCACGACAAGAGCTGGAGAATTTTGTACGCAAGCCACAGCTTGGCAAGGCGAAGGCTAAAGGCTACGTTTGCACAGCCTCAACGGGAGGGGGGGGGGGGGGTGATGACTGCCGCGCACCGCCGATGGACCCCACGCCAGCCGGACGGGAGGCATCGCGTGGACACACACACCACGTATACATGCATGTGTGGGTAGGGCGCCGTGGTGGCTAAGAGATGTTAACTCCCTCGCCTGGTATACAGGAGGTCGTGGGTTCGATCCCGACCTGACGCCTGCTGCTGTATATTTAGAGTTTGCGTCTCTCTCTCTCCCTGTGGACACGTGGATATTCTCTGGGGCTTCTGGTTTTCCCTCTCCACATTTAGAATCAACGTCACCACGTGTTTAGAGTAATTGGCTGCTGCTATAAATGTCCACATGATGATGACGACGATAAGCCACTTCGCTGAGCTATTGTTTGCGATGGGCCAGGTCGCTTCTGAACAATGAGCTCCATAGCTCAGTGGAACCTTACCTGGTTGGAATTGAATTAATTTATTCGTAGTTTAGTCTTGATATAGATATCTAAATGAATCACTGTGATGAGCGCAGATGCACGTGGGTGCGCTGTGCGGGACCCACCTGCTGGGGTTGGACGCGGCGCTCTCGTAGCTGACGGTGTACGTCTCCTCCTCGTACTCCTGCAGCGCGAGACAAAACGGACGTCACACGCCAGAACAGATCAGAACATGTGATTTGCACCAGAGGTGATCCGATGACCAGCAGCTCAAGACGAACGTGGCACGAGAGACGGGGGGGGGGGGGGGCCTCGCCTCCGCGTGCCTTCGACGGAAAATCCGTCGCATAGGCTGAAGCTGTCGTCCAGAGCAGCGGCTCAAAAGAACTTGGATCGTGTGGTCGGCTTGTTGATTAGACCACCGGCTCACAAGAGTCGAGAAAAACGTGGGCCACCTAAAGCTGTCTGAATCGGTCCAATTTGGTGGACTGAATGACAAAATGTACGCTTACTCGGTTCTGTTGAGGTGGCCGTCTGGATGAAGGCCGAGTGCTTTTGTACGTGCAGTGCTGCAACACCGAGCGAGGTCATCCTCGCAGCAGCGGCGTCTGGCTAAGCCATCCAACAGAATCGGTCACCGTATCACGCACGCTTTCAGATGCGCTTCTGCGGCCGTCTGGAATGCTTTTTCTTCCGATATTAGCAAGTCACTGGAGCTATGTGCTATTACATCATTATCTAGATTGAAACTCATCTCTGTACAACGGCTTTTTGTGCGTTTAGTTTGTCGTCCTTCCCTCGCATCTCCGATGGGTACCATTGGCTACATACGGTGCGAAAGGATTTCAACGCACGCACGCACATACAAATATATGCGTCAAGCTGCCTTACGGCGACGTTTTTCCCATCAAATTCGAACGAACGCCCTGAGAAGCGCCGTGGCCTCTGCTACGCTGCGGGCGGTAGTCAGACAAGCACGTGCCCGCAGCGAGTCTGGCGACGTTCATCGGTTCCTGCCAACCGCGCTGGCGCCAATCCAGAGTTCCCCCTTTCCCGGGGCAGATACCACAAACTTTTAAGCGGGCGGCAAGCTTATAAAACTAAACGATCGAACGAGTTCTTCGGCAAAACGGCGCCCCGAGGGACGTTTTTTCTGAAACAAAACCCCACCCTGGTTATTTGCATCGTGGTGATGATTAATTTATTCGTTCGTCGCGGGCCCGAGGTGTCCCCCTTCTGAACACCAGCCGCCGCTGACGAGGACAAGCCCTTCGCGGGGGTAGCGCGCGGCCCGACGCGAACTCGCCGACTCGCTATCAAACTTTGTTGGTGTCGTAACTTCCACGCGATTTTCGCTTTTATCCCGACCGCGCCGATCGGCGTCACCGTCGCCGCACTGAACTCTTGCGCCGCAGTGCAGCGACCCTCTGCGCTCGAGGACGGTCCCGTGGGAGCGGATATCACAGAGCTACCACCGATATATCCGTTCCATCACTGGTCCTTGTAGAACAAAACAAGGTTCAAATTGCATCGATGACGGCTCGGGGTTGTGTGTGTGTGTGTTCGCTCTCGCGCAGTACGTAGCCAACCGTGCTAATCGGAGGAACAATGTTATCGGCTGTGAGAGAGGGAGGGATCGATATGAGGAGTTATTATGGTGCTTGTATCTTTGTTGACAGATGGATGCATTGCAACAGAGCCCCAGGCTCTTGGAAACTAGGGCTGAACGATTTGGGAAAAATATATGATTGCCATTTTTCTGACAGATATTGCGATTTCATTACCACATGATACCATCAAAATCTGAGCTGCTCTATGCAAGGATGAGAACTTAAAAAATATGAATTGCTTCCAACATGTATTTATAAAAATGTTTGAATTGAAATAGAACAATCAAACATAGAAGAATTGTGAAGTTAAATAAATAAAGTAATAGTAATTCAATTTTTTACAATTTCAATGAGAAAGTAATAGGACTTTTAAAATCGCAGCCTTTGCAATTTGCTAATCGCATTGTTTAAAATTGCGATTTCGATTTGAAATCGATTAATCATTCAGCCCTAATACAAACGTTTGGTTTTTTAAATTTCGTGCTCAGACAATCGACAAAATGACGGGAGAGTTTTCGCTTGCCGAAAATTGCCCCGGCGCGACGCGGTAAAAATTAACTTAGCACAGGCTACCGGACACGCGCCGGGCTGTACGACGCGGGCAGCCCATCAGACGAGTCCACTGCCAATTCATCCAGCGATCGATGGCAGGGCGAAATCTTGGCCCTCGTCCAGGCAGACACGGCCACAAATGGGTATCTAGCGCCGCCGAATGTGTGCGAACACGAGCGACGCGGGGAAAGACAAAGGCGGCCGCCCGGACCTTCATCGGCTGCTTGCTGGCGGCGCCGTCAGGTGTGGTGGTGGTGGGGGGCGCCACATCGCGGCAGCGTGCGTGGTGTGGCGTGCGTTGTGCCGCGCGCGTGGTGCCACTCACGTATTCTCCAATGCGTTGGCGCCGGCGCCGCCAGGTACACGTCGTGGGCGTCGCGCGCATGGGGGCGGGCGGGCACCGCGCCTGGCACGGCGCCGTGCGGCGCGCGCACCACGCGCACGGGGCGCGACATGGGCAGCGCTACCGCCGCCACCACGTGGCCACTGCTGCTGCAGTGGCCAAGCAGGGGGAGAGGGGAGGAGGTGGGGGATGAGGGGAGGGCGGAGGGGAGGGTGAGGAGGTAGGGAGGGGGAGGAGAGAGGGATGAGGGGGATTAAGGAGAGAGGGGGAGGAACGTGAGAAAGAGGCAGGTAGCGTGAGAAGCAGGTGGGGGGAAGGGGAGGTGGGTAAGGCGAAGAGGAGAAGGAGGAGGTGGGGAGGGGGAGGAGGTGGGGAGGGGGAGGAGGTGGGGAGGGGGTGGGGAGGTGGGTAAGGCGAAGAGGAGAAGGAGGAGGTGGGGAGGAGGAGGAGGTGGGGAGGGGGAGGAGGTGGGGAGGGGGGAGATGCGGAAGAGGGGAAGGAGGAAACGAGCTCAATCAGAAACATGCGTCGCCACCACAACACCCGCAGAGACACCTTGCCAGGGCATCATCATCATACCACCACCACCATAAACATCTTTAATAAAGATAATTACCACGAAAGGCAGCTTGCAGAGCGACTGACTTTTGAACATTTTCATGTTTTTTATTGCGAACTTTATCGCCCTGCACAAATGTTTACGTGCTATTGCGGCGTAACAGGATGCAAGAGACTACGGAGCATGAGAACGAATGACTCCCAGAATTGTTTTAGCCGCGTTTGCCGAGCGAGGAACGGGAGATTTACCACCCGCGCGGACCAAAGTCTCTCCGTTGGCCAAGATTGAGCGCCACGCGATATTAATACTCATCACCCTGTTGAACGCAACACTTTGTGCCCGCCACAGTTCACTTTTGCGCTTTGAAACGAACGCGCTCGCCCACGGTTTAACTGGCAATTTATTTTTTGAAAAAACAAACCCCCTTTAAGAAGATGCTAAAACCTTGATTCACGATCGATATTTGGGGGGAAGGAACGCGTAAAGATAATGGCGTTAAGACCCGCCGGCGAGCGCCGCGGCCGAACGGGTCTACTCGCCACACCGCCATGAAGAAGGCCGGAGCCTGAATGGGCTACTTTGGTTGTGAGGATTTCTCCTCTTCTGGACCCGATGGGCCCAGCAAGTCATGACGATCGCAGTCACTCACCCACACCACTACCCGTCACCCCACTCACTCACCCACACCACTACCCGTCACCCCACTCACTCACCCTAACCACTACCCTACCCCCCCACTCACTCACCCACACCACTACCCTACCCCCCCACTCACTCACCCACACCACTACCCTACACTCCCACTCACTCATCCACACCACTACTCGACACCCCCACTCACTCACCCATACCACTACCCTACCCCCCCACTCACTCACTCACACCACTACCCGACACCCCCACTCACTCACCCTAACCACTACCCGACACCCCACTCACTCACCCACACCACTACCCGACACTCCCACTCACTCACCCAACCCACTACCCTACACCCCACTCACCCACACCACTACCCTACACCCCACTCACTAACCCTAACCACTACCCTACACCCCACTCACCCACTCCACTACCCCACACCCCACTCACTCACTCACTCACCCTAACCACTACCCTACACCCCACTCACTCATTCACCCACACCACTACCCGACACTCCCACTCACTCACCCACACCACTACCCTACACCCCACTCTCCCACACCACTACCCTACACCCCACTCTCCCACACCACTACCCTACACCCCACTCACTCACCCTAACGACTACCCTACACCCCACTCACTCACCCTAACCACTACCCTACACCCCACTCACCCACACCACTACCCGACACCCCACTCACTCACCCTAACCACTACCCTAAACCCCACTCACTCACCCTAACCACTACCCTACACCCACTCACTCACCCTAACCACTACCCTACACCCCACTCACTCACCCTAACCACTACCCTACACCCCACTCACCCACACCACTAGACTACACCCCACTCACTCAACCAACCACACCACTGTTACACATGTGTTGGTCCGGCAGAAGGAGGGGGGGGGAGTTCGTTCCCAGCAATGCCAACGGGTGTCGACCGTCATACCACCCCCTAAACACGTGTACATTTGTGTCGTGAGACAGCAGGAAAACGAGATTGCCGAAAGGGCTGCTTGCGGAGCCACTTCGTCGAGCGCACACACGCACACACACACGCACACACACGCACGCACACACACGCACGCACACACACACACGCACGCACACACACACACACACGCACACACACGGACGCACGCACGCACACACACACACGCACGCACACACGCACACACACACACGCACGCACGCACACGCACGTACACACGTGCGCAGGCACATGCACGCACACACACGCACATGCACGCACACACACGCACGTAGACATGTACGCACGCACATGCACGCACACACACGCACGCACACACACACGTGTGGCGCACTTGAGCCATCGTGCGACGCACGAGTCACGCAGGGAAGAGCGCGACGGCGGCGGCTCGCGCAGTCACCGTGAGTCACACGATGACACTCTACACTATTTGCATACGCGGGTGACCTTTCCATGGTCACGGCTAATCAATCATCATCGACGCCACCTTGCCACACTCCTTCCTCCCTACTCACTCCCTCCCCCTCCTCCCTCCCTGCCTCCTCCTCTTCCCTCCCCCCTCCTGCTCCTCCTACACCCTTTCTCCTCCCTCTCCCTTCCTCCTCTTCTCTCCCCCTCCCTCCTTCTCCGCCAAGTTCTTATCGCCTTCTGCTCGATTCGAGCAACGGCCAAAACTCTCTCGTCTGTTGAAACTCCGATCGCGCGCCCTTCTGTTGCGGGTCCGCTTTGGCATTCCGGGCATTTTTCGAGGCCTCTTTCGCAGCGACCGCGATTAAAATCGAATGCAAAACCAACAAGAACAACGGCATGCCGCGGGTTGTTTTGTCGGCGCGTCCATCCTGCGCAGAGAGATGGCCCGCGGCCAGCAATAAATGGGTTTATTTCACATCCTGGTGTAATTAATGGGTACGGATGGGAGTAATTAAAGGGTATAGGGACGGGAGTAATGAAAGGGTACGGAGTGGCTAACGTCTCATGGCAGACGCGAATGAGTGTGTGCTAATGTGGAAAGACCGAGCGGACCATCGACCACACAGAGAGTGAAGCACCGCAAATTTTACACGAGTCTCAAGGTACTCCACGCGAGTCTACGAGTCTCTACGTAAGCATCGGAGTCGCCGTGTGAAACCAGACAGGAGTTGAACAGCGGTGAACTCGGAACGTCCCACGGAGGAACTGCAGCAAGACGTAGACGTTGTTGCTCGTCACGCAGGCAGAGGAAGATGAAGAAGCTAATTCTCACCGTGCCATGTGGTGGGGGGCTTGACGAGACACGGGGCGGCCTCTCCCGGGCGGCCCGTGGCTCGCGGGAGCTGGCACCAGGCCGTAGGCCTCCTCCTCTTCGCCGTTCATGTAACTCGACTGCCCGTTCGTTTCGTAGTCCTACAAAAACAGAGATACCCCGCATAGCCTTAGCAAACTGTAGGAGCAAGTGCTGCTGTTAGAGAGTAGCACCCTATGAAGGCCGGCACGGTACACGAGGGGTGGGTGGCCAGCACCACGCCCGACCGCCTTTGTCTCCCCAGTGGCGATATTATTACACACCGCGACGTGTTACGAACCCGGCGACTCGAGTTCGATTCCCGCTCACGGGCAAACACTGGTGACGATTATCTGAACCGGTCCTGGGGCCTTCCCTAGGTCGACTCAGCCTCAAATGCACTGTACCAGCCACCCACCACCTCGTGTGCGTGCCGTGCCGGCCTTCGTAGGCGCTTGATACTCGCTCACAGCACTTGTCCCAACAGTCTCTTACAGGCTATATGGGGGGGGGGGGGGGGGGGTGTGGAGATGGAGATCTTTTCTCTTTGTCTTGCTCTTCATTTGCCGAGCGAGGCCTGCTCACCGGCTGGAGGAAGTTTTGCAGCTCGGCGATGGCGGCCGCCATGCGTGCATACGCCTCCTTGGGCGGCGCGTTCACCATGACGAACACGTGCAGCTGCTCCTTGAGGTGCGAGTACTTGAGCTCCGCGCCGTTCCGCAGCTCCTCCTCCTGCAAGCGCAGCAGCGGCGGGAGCAGCAGTAGCACAGCAGCAGCAGCGGGAGCAGCAGTGTAGCAGCAGCAGCGGGGCGTGGAGGGAAGCTTTTAACACAAAGTGCTTGCCGCTAATGAACCACAGTACCTTGACTGATCTCGTCAAGGAGCATAAACCATCATCACACAAACTCCGGTCATCATCCTCATAGCAGCAGCGACGCTGGCCATCGAACAAAGGCGGTCCCCGCATTGTGCGACACTTTCAGAAGCACTTCTGCGGCCGTCTGGAATGCTCTTCCTTATGATATTAGAAATTCATTTCTTTAGAACTGCTTTTTGTGTTTGGTTTCTTGTCCTTCCCCCCCCACCTCCGATTAGCACGGTTGGCTACGTACGGTGCGAAAGAAGTTGAACATACAGGCCTACACACGTACATACCTACAATCCGTCGAGGCACGAGGAACAACATCATCGCCTCTGTTGCGAGGGCGACCTGAGCTACATCAAGGTCAATTTAAGAACACGAACGATATATAAAACACTACGTAAATCTAACAGCTATAAACTGAATGCAACAATAAATCAATACGGCACAATGTGACTATGGATAAATTGCACCTGAAAGATATTAATTAACACCGGCCAGCGTTCGTCAAACACCGCTAAGTAGCTGGCGATAGCATACAAATACAAACGCGAGCTGCTGCATTCAGCACCCGGGGCGAGACGACGCACATCGAGTGCGTCAAACCACGCGCGTTACAACCCGAGAATACATCGGAGAGCCACATTTGGATGTCTCTGGCCCAACGCTTCTCCCGCCAAGTTCAACGCACGCATGGGACCCTTCAAACCCTCCCCCAGTGCACTCTGTCCGACAACGTAGCCGCTCCGGTTCGCCGGCGAAGTTCGAGTCAACGGATTCGAGAGGCGATCCACAGCGGCGTTACGTCACGGCGAAGCAACATGCCCAATCACACACTGTTGTGTCCAATCAAAGACGAAGATCCCCAGTATAGCCTGAATAGACTGTTGGGGCAAGTGCTGTTAGCGAGTAGCACCTATGAAGACTGGCACCGTACACTAGGGGGCGAGTGACCAGCACCACGCCCGACCGCCTTTGTCTCCCCAGCGGCGATGTTTTCACGCCACAACGGGTACTCATTTGAGGTCGAGTCGACCTAGGGGAAGCCCAGGACTGGTTCAGATAATGGTCACCGGTGTTGGCCACGAGCGGGAATTGAACTCGGGTCGCCGGGTTCATCGCGCAGCACCAACCACAACACTACTGCTCCCCATACCCAGTCGCGTGCACAGGACGCACCATGGCCGTCAGCCGCGGGCAGCAGGGCACCCGGTCAAGGCGAGGGGTGCAGCCGTGGGAACTGGTTAGGCGGCGACGCCATCGGGCAGCAGTGTCAACGGTGCAACCTTTCATTTGAACCCTACCCCCCCCACCCCATTGTAATGCTGTGGACGAACTGGGAGGTTGTTTCATCTGTCAACGGGGACCCGCAGTCTCTACCAAGCAGGCACTCTCCACCAGGCTCAACCACGCTGTGCATGCTTGCAGCACCGGTCAATCTACAACCACTCTTCAGAGACACTTAAAATAGCCCACCTCGTTCTTAAAAGGCCTCAAGTCTTTCTAAAGTCCCCACCTCGTTCTCAAAGGCACCGAACCCTTTTTTAAAAAGCAGGCGCAGAGGCCACTCGCGGTGTGGCATTCATTCCTCGCTCGCAGCGAGCCTTCGACACTTCACGTGGCCTCAAAGTGCACCTGGCCTGGCACAGGAGCAGTGGTGTCGTCACCGCCGCTGAGTGGCGGAAGGCGTATATTAGTATTGGTGCGTGAGTTCGCGTGGGGAGCGGGAGTGGAGCGGTTCGTGCGATGTGCTACTAACCCGGCGTCCCGAGTTCGCGGGATGAGACGCAGCGCGACGAGCAATGCGGCGGCCTACGCTCAACCCACCCCTCCGAGGAGCCTGGAATGCGTTCCGTGTTTCCTGAAAGCCGTTGAGTCAGTTCGCCTTTTTGAGTCCAGGGTCAGCTTCGAGCGAGCGCTGTCGAGCGTTGTCAAGCCGGGTTTGCAACACGCGCACAGCGGGTTTGCCTCGAGATCCGCCAAGCGTTCTCTGGCTCTCTCTGCTGTGCCGAGGTGGGTGGCCAGCCCCATGCCCGGTTGCCTTCGTCTCCCCAGTGGCGATGTTTATTTACACACCGCACCAGCCACTCGTTTGAGGCCGAGTCGGCCAGGTGGAGGCCCAGGACCGGTTCAGATAATTGTCACTGGTGTTGGCCGTGAGTGGGAATCGAACTCGGGTTCCCAGGTTCGTGGCGCAGTGCGCTAACCGCTACGCCAGCGCTACCTATACACAGACTGCGCACGCGCACGCACACAACCACGCGCAGACAGACAGATGACCGAGTCGGGAATCAGACCCAGACCCTTTTTGCCGTGTGGCGGCGGCGGCGAACATCGGCCACCGGGCGCGGCCCAACCAAGAGAGGAAGCAGCACATTTGAATGACAAGGCCTGAATTAGCACGGCAAAAAAAAACAGCAGGCGTGAAATCAGAAGGTAATCGCGGTATTTATAGCGCCTGGGGCAGGGCAGGGAGGGGCGCATTCCAGCGGGGCCAGCGCCCGTCCCGGCCTCACACCGAGGAGAGCCAGGGCCCAGCCTCTACATTCCGAAACCCAGAGCCATGCTCCGCACTCCTCCCGCACTCCTCCCACATATCTACCGCACGTCACCCGCACGACTCCCCATGTTGCAGTGACCGCTAAGGACTGACGAAACTCGCCCCACCTTTTCAACTGCTGCCCCAGGGGTTCGAATGGACGTTCGGCGAACCTCTGGATTGCGAGCCCACTTCTTAAAATCCACCAACTAATATTGAATTGTTTACCAGGTAAGGCTTTAGTTTGTCGTCCTTCCCGCGCACCTCTCGTTAGCACGGTTGGCTACGTACGGTGGAAAAGAAGCTCAACATACATGCACACAGGCTCCACTGAGCTATTTAACTCTTTTTCAGAAGCGACTTGGCTATCACAAATTATAGCCCTACGAAGTGGCTTATCATCATCGCATGTTCATTTACAGCAACAACCAAATACTCTTAAAAGCGTTATGTTGATTCTAAAAACTGAGAGAAAAGACCACACGACCACGGGAAGAGAGAGAGAGACACGCAAACTCCAAAGAAGCAAGCGTCAGGGTCGATCCCATAACCTCCTGCATACTGTGGCGCCCCGTATGGTGGGGTAAAGTGTGGGTACATGGAAACAGCAGGCCAGAGCCAGAGGCAGACCCAGCAAGAGGCGATTCACGCCATGTGAGTCACGTGGGTTAGTTTGACCATACCTCACCACACTAGTCCGTGCGGGGTGGTGAAGGCAGAGGGGCACAGGCGTACAGTGCAATAATACATTTTGCTGCGTTGCTCTCTGCCGTCCACCACGTGACCAAACAACCGACAACAGCTGTGATGCATCGCAGTCGACCGTCAAAGCCCTGCACAGGCTAAACCCAGCTCAGGTTCTGAGAACTGATGGGAGCGGGTGGTGGGGTGGAGGGTGCATTCCGGGTGATTTGGCGATGGGCAAAGAGATGTCTCTATACAAATATACAACAAAGACACAGATCCCCCCTATAGCCTTTAACAGACTGTTGGGGCAAGTGCTGTTAGCGAGTAATACCTGTGAGCGCCGGCACGACACACGAGGTGGTTGGGTGGTCAGCACCACGCCCGGCCGCCTGTGTCTCGTTAGTGCCAATGTTTACACATTGCACCAGGTACTCATTTTCGGTTGAGTCGACCTAGGGAAGGCCTAGGACCGGTTCAGATAATCGTCACTGGTGTTGGCCGTGAGCGGTGAATCGAACCCGGGTCGCCAGGTTCGTAGCACAGCGCGCTAACCGAAGAGCAGAGCTCTTCGCCTGCTCGAGTCAAGGAACCGTGGCCGCGGATGCTGGAAAGTGGAACGGATGCGACGCGGTCCGTCTCTCCAACGGGACCCCCCGGGACCCAGTTTGGTTTCCTCTGATGCCACCTGCACAGCGAAGGAAGGCAAGAGGCAGAAACGCCACCGGCGAACGCACCGTTGCTCGTACGTAATGCACGTGGAGCTTCTTTCGCACCGCACGTAGCCAACCCTGCTAATTGGAGGTGCGACAGGGTACGACTCGCCCTCAAATGAACGACCTGGTGCGGTGTGTAAATATTGCCACGAGGGAGACAAAGGCGGCCGGCCGAGGTGCTGGCCACCCACCTCCTCGTGTGCCATGCCGCTCTTCATCGGTGCTCCTCGCTAACATCAAAGTGTGCTGCCCTCGAGTGTGAGTGTGGGCCAAGGTAAAAGGATCTCAGAGGGAGCTCTGTGATGTCCGTTTTCGCGGGGCCGTTCACGAGCACGGAGGGTGAGACGCACCGCCCCGCAAGCCTTCCGGGCGGATTGTACCGCGCGGTGATAACGCGACACCGATTGTGCGACGGGGATAGCATCGGGGGGAAACCACTCTTCTGTTTTTGGCAAATCAGAAGATTGAGACCGACGGCGCAGGCAGGTTGAACGAACACAACGCGGCGCCGTGGCGGGGAGCCGTGATGGCTAGGTGTTGACCTTGCCTGGTTCGCAGAAGGTTTGTGGGTTTCGATCTTGACACTGATGCCTGACGTACTATATATTTGGAGTCTGCGTTTGTCTCTCTCTCCCCATGGTCACGTGGATTTTTCTCCGGGTCCTCCGGTTTTTTCTATCCACATTTTGCATCATCACGCATGTTTAAGAGTGTTTGGCTGCTGCTATACATTCCAGGTGATGATGATGATGATGGGCCACTTCGTTGAGCAATCATTTACGATGGCCGGGTCGTATTTGAAAAGTGCTAAAGAGCCTTACACAGTGAACTAAAAATATTCTTGGTTCTTTCGGAAATAATAAAATAATAAAAATAAAACTATTAAATTCTCACGTTTCGATTGCAACACAAGCAATCATCATCAGGTGTGAAAACCACTTTTTTCAAATTTTCTTGCTGTGTTAAACCGAAGAAAAGAGTTTTAAATCTTAACTGATTTAAAAGTGCATGGCTCCCAGTGGCTTCCTAACATCAGAAGGAAGAGGCGTTCCAGACGGCCACAAGCAGCGCAATCTATACATAGCAGCTCAGTGGGGGCCTTACCTGGTAAAATAAAAACGTTAAAAGTTTTGAAAACGGCATGGACGCTCGGCTGTGGCTGCACGCATGGGAGAATGCGAGACACCGACGGTGGCTGGGGGGGCGGTGGGGGGCGGGGGTTCTGTGCCCACTCCTCAACTGGACGTCAGCAGCGAGGCGATTGTCCTTCTGAGAAAACCCAGAACACGGCTCCTATTGTGCACTCCGTGAATGGGCGGCGAGCCCACGCGACGATTTCACACGGACGGCGGCGGCGCGACGGCCATCGGCGCACCAACGGTGGCAGAGTGCAGCAGCTCGGTTAATTAAAAAAACCCGCAAAAAGTAGTTCTTCATTGTCTTCAACGCAACTGTTTGAACAAGAATGGGGTTTTAGTTTTTTAACACAAGTAGATTGTTCATTGCCGACAGTACCACTTGTAATTGGCTTCTTACGCCCTCCTCGTCCTTCCCACCACCGTACAAAAAGAAGTTAAACGAAAAAACGCGGATACCTGACGCAGCCAGGTAATAAATGTGTCACGTGACTTGCAAAGTGGGCAAGTCTGTTGCCACTTCAGCAGCAGCAACAGCGCAATGTTTCGCTCGAGATCATGCCCAGCATCATCAGGTTGTTAACCGGAGCTCAGATCTCGAGATCCATGCTGGCCACTAATCTCGACCACAATGTCACAGCCATTAAAAAAATTGCAAGATTCCTCTTCAACGACGACACCGGTGGTGCCGCTGAAGCAGTTATACATTTGGCCACGTGCGATCCGCACATGTGATCCACACGTGCGATCCGCATGTGTGATACACGTGTGATTCACGCATGGATCGCATGTGTGTGATTCCCGTTTGGTTCACGAGACACTTTTTCATTCATTGGGTGCGTCGGTTGGACCTGTGAGACGAGTAAAAGCTGCATGGGGAAAAAAACCCTTCAGGGTGTCTTCTCGGGAACATTCTCTCCTCGGGTCGAACATCCATCGTGAGAGTCTCGGCCATTAATCATCACAGAATGGAGGCCGGTACTTTCCCAAGCCCACTTTCTTTTGTTCACAATCAAAAGCGACGTCTCCAACCTGCGGGTTATGTTCGCGAATTCACGCGCGTCCAGGGGTTATTCCCAGCGTGCATCCCTGCCGCTTTGCGCACCTTTCCACCGCAATGTTTGGCAATCCTCGTGTTTTTTTGTACGTATCCCCCCCAACTACTCATTACGTATCCCCTGCAGTCGCCCTGCTTCGCCCTTCGAGGCATCACACGGCAACAGCGCACGCATCCGCCTCGCCCTTCCACTGGGAGCAAAGCACTTGCTTGCAACTGCTTTTGGTTGCGTCTAGTTAGTTGTCCTTCCTCCCGCACCTCCGATTAGCACGGATGGCTACATACGGTGCGAAAGAAGTTCAAAATACACTATTAATTAAACTATTTTTATTTCACCAGGTAAGGCCCATTGAGCTATTCAGCTCTTTTCAAAAGCGACCAGGCTTCAACGAAGTGGCTTATCGTGTGGAAATGTATGGTAGCCAAATACTGTACAAGTACGTCTCTAAATCGAGAGGATAAAATCTGAGTACCCGGAGACATCCACGCGACCACTGGTGGAGAGAGAGAGAGACACCGCAAACTCTGAATATAAAGCAGCAGGCGTCAGGGTCGGGATCGAACCCACGACCTCCTGTATAGCAGGTGAGGCAGTTAACATCTCCTAGCCACGTACGTGCAACGAATCTGACGTTAATGTCAGTGACGTTCCAGAAGGGTCTAAAGAGGGGCGAGAGGGGCAGCCGACGAAAAATTCAAAACGACTTTCATGTCCGCGGCCGCTCACCGATGATGCCGGACCGCCCATCGGACATTTTTGTGATGGCGGCCAATAAAAGTCAGGCTCACGACGTCGTCGCCGCTGCCGCCATTGTCGTCGTCCGCCACTTTTATTTGACGCTCACAAGGTGGGGGGGAGGGGGGGCTTCAAAGGGGTATTAACAGTGGAAAGCTTCCTCCTCCCCCCCCTTCCTCCGTGGGAGATAACATTTACAGCATTCAGTAGCCCAAACACGTGGTCGCGACCGACCCAGTGTGAAGGTCACACGTTCAACTAATCTAAACTGCACGTGCGCACGTGGCCCGCCCCCTCCCCCCCACCATTAAAATAGTCATACCTATCAGACTGGACATTCGTTTTTCTTCACGGTTCGACGGCCAACGCTGCTATTAACAAAATAACACGTGATGTACATTTGAATTAAATAAATTATTTTTTATTTTACCAGGTAAAAAGGCCCCACTGAGCTATGTAGCTATATATTTTTTTTCAGAGGCGACCTGCCAATCACAAATGATAGCTCGACAAAGTGGATTACCATCATCATCGTCGTGTGGAAATTTATAGCGGTAGCCAAATAATCTGATGTTGATTCTAAATGTTAAGGGGGAGGAAAAACTGGAGGGACCCGGAAAAAAGAATACACGCGACCACGGGGAGAGAGAGAGAGACGCAAATTCCAAATACAGTATACTAAAAAACAAAACTATTTTTTATTTTACCAGGTAAGGCCCACCGAGCCGTGTAGCTCTTTTTCAGAAGCGACGTGGCTATCACAAACAATAGCTCGACGAAGTGGCTTATCACGTGGAAATTTATAGCAGCAGCCAAATCCACACGACCACGGGGGGAACAAGCAAACTCTAAATATGCAGCAGGCATCAGGGTCGGGGTCGAACACCACGATCTCCTGTATACCAGGCGACACCTCGGCACCCTTTTCACCGGGCAGATCGCCCCCACTCCCCCTCTGCAAGACTGCTCAGTCCACGTGGCTGCCGCTGCTGCCGCTGCCAAACGATGTAGCGGGAGCCCAGAGTGCGCTGCTCCTTCATCATTCACCCCGTCACGTCTGTGTACATACCCACACTGGTGCATGTTTACAAGCTCGTGACATTTCACACAAAGAATATTTCGAACTTTGATACGGTCACCGGTAAAACGACCATAAACCCCCCCCCTCCAAACCTAACATTTACCCAACCCAAGGGGGGGAGGGCAAAACACCACGACACCCGAATAAATGGGTGCGACGTGAAAACGGAAGACCTGTCAACCGTGCAGGGCAAACAGCGCAGCCCCGCAATCGCTCGCCCGACGTCCTGGGAACGAATAATGTGGGATGGGGGGTACCCAACGCTGTGCCCCACCGCACGCGGCCTGCCGATGGTCGGTGAACAACCGTGGTCTTCGCTTTGAGACTTGAAGACGCTTGCGGCGCCGTTTCAACTGATGCTGGAGTCTAACCGGTGCGCCGTTGGGTTGCAAGTGCGGTCTGCGAACCGTTATACCGCGGTGGCGAGGAGACGTTAACTACCTCGCCTGGTATACAGAACGTCATGAGTTCGATCCCGACCCTGACGCCTGTTGTATATTTGGAGTTTGCATGTTCTTCCCGTGGTGGCGTGGGTTTTTCTCCGGGTCCTCCGGTTTTTTCCTCCCACATTAAGAATCAACATCGCGCATTCAGAGTATTTGGCTGCTGTGAATTTCCGCGTGATGATGAGCCATTTCATTGAGCCACTTCATTGAGCAATCATTTCTGATGGGCAGGTCGCTTCTGAAAAAGAGTTACATAGCTCGGTGGGCCTTACCTGGTAAAATAAAAAAACATTGTTTCGTTTTAAGTCCGTAACAGGTAACTGTAACGTTCCTTTTCTAGTTTTGTCTTTCACCAACCTCGAGTGCCAACGGTGTCACGTCACGAGATGCCGCATTCGTTCGGACCTCTCACGGAGCAGTGCGGCCCTTTGAGAGAACGGCCATCGGAAGGAGACGTCCGAGAACTACCTCCAAGATCCCTTCTCAACAAAATAGTTCCGCGGTTGGGTTTGTAAGCACAACCGAACGTTGGCAAGTTGGACGGTTACAAATAACGTCTCAACGGCGGTTCATTCGTAGGTGCGGACGTTCGTAAGTGGGGACTTTGTAGGTCGGGGACTGCCTGGAATGTTCATCCACATGACAGTCAACCCGAAAGTTTTAACTCAAGAGCTGGCCCAAGGGCTGGGAGATTTGGCACGGGCAATGCCGGGACACCTCCACGCCTCTCAAAACCGTTGCTTCCAAAACGCCGCATGCGGCTTGTCCACGCCGGGTAGTCGGCACACACCCCCCCACGTTTATTTTTTTTATATGAACGTTGACTCTTTGAAATTTGCCTGCTGGTTTTCTGGCACGCGATAAAACTTAACTCTCCGGTTTCGCTCTGCGAGCAACCGCCAATTATTTGCACGCAGACAAAAGGACCAGACAAAGATCGTCCCCGTCTTGTAGCCCGCCACAGACTGTCGCGGCAAGTGCCGTTGGCGAGCAGCAGCAGGCTGTGCAGGCCGGGACGGCACACGAGAGGGTGGGTGGCCAGCACCACGCCCGGCAGGCGCCTTTGTCTCCCGAGTGGCGACATTTACTGCACATTGCACCAGGTACTCATTTGACGCCAAGTCGACCTAGAGGAGGACAAGAACCGGTTTAGATATTCTCCACCGACATGGGCTGTGAGCGGGAATCGAACTCGGGTTGCCGGCTTTGCAGAGCAGCGCGCTAACCACGACAAAATCTATTATTATCCTGGAGGAATCCGATGAGCTATAAAGCTATTTTCACAGATGCCCAATAACGCTCCCCAAACTCAGTGTGCGTGTATATCCACACAGATATTGTTGTTTTTATGTACGTGTGTATGTATATACACAGAAAGACAAAGATACCTCGTGTAGCCTTAACAGACTGTTGGGGCAAGTGCTGTTAGCGAGCAGCTATGAAGGCCGGTATGGCACAAGCGTGGGTGGGTGGCCAACACCACGCCCGGCCGCCTTTGTCTCCCTCGTGGCGATGTTTACACACTGCACCAGGTACTCATATGACGCCGAGTCCCAGGACCGGTTCAAATGATCCTCACTGGTGTTGGCCGTGAGCGGAAATCAAACTCGGATCCCCAGGTTCGTAGCGCAGCGTGCTAACCGCTACACTGCCACTCCCCACAAACACACACACACAGACACCGTTGCTGTCATCACCTGTATCGAGACAGCGTTGCACCTGAACGTGAACACCCAGGCGTCATCGGCACCGGGCGTGTTTACTCCACGTCACCGCACGTGCACGCAAACTTCAGTCGCCACAGTCCACGTCGCGCAATCAATTTGCGATGGCTAAAGGTTGCACAGCGGGTAGAAGAATGACCGTCGAACACCGTTTCATTTAAAAACACACACACCACGCACTACAAAGATTTGCTCTCAGATGAACACGCACACAGACTCACGTTGGTCGTACAGAACGGCTGTTTGCACAGCACCTGCGTTGGTCACTGGTGCACTCAGTAGCCACAGTGAGGGCCACCCTTTTGTGACTCTGGGAGAAATCAGTGTTGACAATTGCACCGGGTAGGCACAGGAGACCCGAGTCAACTTTCACACAGTCCAGAATTGATCTGGATTCAGGCAATCGATAAAGCGCCCAAACAGTGAACGTCCCCCACTGTTTCCGCGCGGCATTCTTGGGATGCGGCCACACTTCAGACAGCCGCAGTGTAACTCCGCATTGTATCGCACAGACCTGGCACAACTACACAGAGAGAGACCGACACACTCGGCCCACAAGAGCCACGACCACAGACAGCCACAGACTTACATCGAGACCCACGGACTCACACGGAGACCCACAGGCTCCTCACACAAAGAGCCACAGAATCACCACGCAGTGACCCACAGACACCTCACACCGAGACTCACCACACTCTCAATTGGTAACATTGCCCCAGCAGCAAAAACTTCAAACTCAGAAAATATTTCCTGGTACAATTCATTATCTTGAGGATGCGTCTGGCCAAAAGCAGTTTACATTTTATGCAGAATTGTTTTTTAGCTATGGTAGGAAGCCCAACCCGCTCCCCCCCCCCCCCCCGAGGAATCCCATGCAGAACAGGGGTGAGAACGTACAAACCTCCACACATACAGGAACCCAGACTGGGGAATCGAACCCAAGCCCTGGGTTCGATTCGCCGGGCCGCACGAGTGACGCCAACCACGCACTCCAAACGAATCCCATTCCGTCAAGGTAAGGTGGAGCACTGCCAACCTGACATGAACACGCACCTACGCACGCACCTAAGAATGCACGCAACTAATCTGGACACAAAGCTCCGTCTCCAACACCGGCGCTGGCAAGGGCGAGTGTGTGTGTGTGGGCGAGTGTGTGTGTGTGTGGGCGAGTGTGTGTGTGTGTGCAAGCAGCGCAGGGTGGGCCACCGCTCGCAAACAAGCAAACACACGTCGGAGCTGCGGCAACACGAGTTCAGACGACACCGCCGTGGCACCCGTCCCAACGCTCCGCCCGAAGAGCCGGCGACCGCGGCCCCCACAGGTTCTCACACGCTGGGGGGGTGGGGGCGGGGGGGGGGCACACGTGAGTGGGGGTTGGCAGACGCGACGGGGGCACTGTGGGACTGATCTAGCGGCGGCGAAACTCCCTCTTCGTCTTCTTCTTGTCGTGCGGCTGCTGATGCGAATGCAGAGCAACAGCGGCTACGGTCTCACATTCAGGTGGCCAATCCAGCAGACAACAGCGTCAGGAGATAGCAGAGTAGTGTATCACTGTCGTCGTCGTCGTCGCTGCGATCTCTCTCTCCTTCGTATTTGTAGATGTGGGCGTTGCGTCGTTGCGTACGGTCTCCGTTCTGGACGACCACAGGCGTACACACTGCCGGGGAGTTTCACATTTTCCACTTGTGCACCAGGCATCCGCATCTACTGCCATGGTTTGTGCGGAAAATGCGGTTTAGGGTGGACCATGAGCAGCTTCGTGGAAGATCAAACACCGGGGATCCTCCACGTTGGGTCTCTTTCTGCTGCACGTTCACAAACGTCAGCAGAGACAGGATCCCAATGGTGGGGACTCTTCAGTTGAATTCCCACGCCGATGATGTCCCCACGGTGATGCACGCTACGCACTCATTCACGGTGATGAATGCTACGCACGAATTCACGGTGATGAACGCTACGCAATAATATAATTTACGGTGATGAATGCTACGCAGTCGTTCACGGTGATGAACGCTACGCAGTCATTCCTCTCTTGAGCACACCACTGCTGGAGGAGCGCACTTCACCGGGCCGGTCAGTTCGGATTGGCGAAAGCGGGCAGAATGGACGTGGCAGGCGTAGTTGTGGGGCACGCCGATTAATTTTTATGCACCACCCTCCCCTCCCGCCCTGCTGTCCACTGCATTACCCCACAGCCTATAGCAACTGCTACGCGTGGCAGTCTGCCACATCCGGGCTCTCAAAACCTTGCATAACTTCCAGAAGTGACGAAATGTGGGGCGGGGGGGGGGGGGGCACATTTCCAGGTGGTAGGTTACAAGATGTAACCTATCGGGGAACGGTTAACGATGATGTAGATGGTGGTGGTGAGATAATTTTCGTCTGGCATTCTGAATGGGCCCCTCCCCCGCGCCGCCGGTGAGGCAGGGCTGTCGTTGGATTACCGGCGTTATTTTGGGGCTTAACGTGCACGCCCGGCGTCGACTCGTCTTTACTATTCTCTCTTACGAACCCGACTTAGGACATGCCATCGCAAAACCTCAGAATTATAGGCTTAATGCCAGTAGAGAGCCTCCCTTGCTGACGTCCTCACCGTCAACTCGTCACAGTGAGCCACGGTGAGCCACGGTGAGCCACGGTGAGCCACCCAGGCTGGGCTCACGACCGTCCACGTTTCAGCATCGGCCATTACCAACCGGTGGGTCATGAATGTTCTCTGAAGCAGGCCCCCGCCCCGAGGGCGGTTAACTTGACCATGCTTCACCGTGGGACTGGGGAGTGGTTTATCGGTGAAAGAAGGCGGAGGAGCCATGAACCCGGGAAGGGGGTGGGGTCTATACCCTCCGGGCCGCACGTAACGTTATTTTTTTATTAAGGATACGACGTGTCGTAAATCGCGTTCACTGCGGCGGCTCTTGAAATGTTAACTTCAGTTTTTGTTACCGAAATGGTTGCCGACCCCCCCCCCCAACCCCCGCCCGCCCGCCCGCGGCATCGGACAAATACCGGTGAGCGCAGAAACACGCAGCAGCAATGGGACGACCGTGGCGTCCTCCACTGTGCACCCAGTCGACCCGCGGGCGCGAGGGCAACCCCCCCTCCCCTCCCCTACCGTCTAGGCCAGGGGTCGGCAACCTACGGCTCCGGAGCCGCATGCGGCTCTTTACAGGCTGCTTCTTGACAATGAGTATGTATGTACTCAGATGCATTGCGGCTCTTGAAATACTGAATTTTGTACCGAATTGGAAAGAAATGGCTCTTCTTGTTATTTTGGTTGCCGACCCCTGGTCTAGGCGCTACTACCCGCTGTGGTGGCAAGATGTTACAGACATGACAGTGGTGATGGTGGTGATGGTGGTGATGTTGATGATGATGTGGCTGTCTGGAATGCCCTTCCTTCCGATATTACGAAGCCACTGGAGAAATGGTGTTATAAAAAATCCAATTTTTGTGTTTAGTTTTTTGTTCCTTCCTCTGTAAATTCGATCACCATGGTTGGCGATGTACAGTGTGAAAGAAGTTCAACAGACATACTTCTCGCCGACGTGGCAAGATGTTAACTGCCTCGCCTGGTGTATAGGAAGTCGTGGGTTCGATCTCGACCTCTGTAAATTCGGAGCTTGTGTGTCTCTCTCCCCCGTAGTCACGTGGATTTTTCTCCACACCCTCCGATTTTTCCCTCCACATTTAGAATCAACGTCACACGTTTAAGAGTTTTTGAATGCTGCTACAAATTTGCACCTGATGATAAGCCATAGTTTTGTTTTTTTACTTTTTACCCAGGGTTCGACCCTGCTTGGCTTGCCAAGTACGGACAAGTTCACGCGCGGTGCGCGTTCCGGACGACCCGGTCGGCTCAAGAGCCACACACAAGAGACGGGCGTGGCCCGAGAATGGCAGGATGGGGGGGGGGTTTAGGGTGGGGGGGGCACGGCTGGGGTGGGGGCCCCCATGGACACGTGCCAGTGGCCCTCCCGTACCCACAAAAGCCTCCTCCGCGGGGGCGGGTTGGCATGACAGTATTCCGCGCGGGCGGGCGGACGGGACCGGGGCGCCGTGCAGTCGCCGGGCACGCGGCGACCGGCGGTCTAACCCAGGCGATGGGAGTCAAGCGTCAAAGTGACGTCGGTTCTGGGCGAGCCACGCCGCAGATGTCACGATGGCAGCGTGGGCCTCGTTTGTGAGAGCGGCGAAGGTGGGCGAGGCTCGCGTCACCACCCCCGTCGGGAATGGCGAATCGCGGGGGGAACATTCGTGGCCGCGCGCAGTTCCCAGTCGCTGTCGACGGACTCCGAAAAACAACGCGACAATTCTCGATTCGTCGGCTCAGTGTTTTCCGTTGCGTCAACTTTTCAACAAACGAAGAGGCTCCTGCGAAAATGCATCCACATTCAAGAAGACAGCGCCGCAATATATAACCATGCAGAACAAAAACAGACGCACACACACGTACGCGCACCGACACACGGACTCTTGAAAAATCAGCTGCCATGTGAACCGCAAAGAATGAAACTATCACCAAGTGCAGGGTGGGCCCGGCCAGTGTAGAGACCAAAAGTGAAAGTGGCGTGACCCGACCGACGCACAACAGCGAGCGCACGGCCCACTAAATAAACTCACGCGATGTGGTGACCGGTGACAGAAGTGAAACTGTGACGAGCGTTGCAGCAGCGCTGTCTCCGCAGCTTCCGCTTGTCACTCGCCCACTCATCAGGCGAGCGAGCGAGTGGATTGGTGAGTGAGCAACCGAGTGGGTAGGGATGATGAGCGAGCGAGCAGGAGAGCAAGTTGGTGAGTGACCGGGTGAGCTGGTGAGCGAGTGGGTGAGTGCACGAGCGAGTGGGTGAGTGACCGGGTGAGCTTGCGAGCGAGTGGGTGAGTGCACGAGCGAGTTGGTGAGTGATCGGGTGAGCTGGTGAGCGAGTGGGTGAGTGCATGAGCGAGTGGGTGAGTGATCGGGTGAGCTGGTGAGCGAGTGGGTGAGTGCACGAGCGAGTGGGTGAGTGATCGGGTGAGCTGGTGAGCGAGTGGGTGAGTGCACGAGCGAGTGGGTGAGTGATCGGGTGAGCTGGTGAGCGAGTGGGTGAGTGCACGAGCGAGTGGGTGAGTGATCGGGTGAGCTGGTGAGCGAGTGGGTGAGTGCACGAGCGAGTGGGTGAGTGATCGGGTGAGCTGGTGAACGAGTGGGTGAGTGCACGAGCGAGTGGGTGAGTGATCGGGTGAGCTGGTGAGCGAGTGGGTGAGTGCACGAGCGAGTGGGTGAGTGATCGGGTGAGCTGGTGAGCGAGTGGGTGAGTGCACGAGCGAGTGGGTGAGTGATCGGGTGAGCTGGTGAGCGAGTGGGTGAGTGTGTGTATCCGGTGCCACGGTGTTAACCGCCCCCCCGTACCTTCTGCTTGTCCCTCATCGACCCCCGCCCGCAAATGGCCATGCGGGCACCCGTGCTGGCCTGCAGCTGCTTCAGCGTCTCTCCCTTCGGCCCCAGCAGCTTCCCGATGAAGTTGAACTGCGAGGCGACAAGCGGAGAGAAGCGTCAGTCCACAGGAAGATCCCCACAAAGATCCCCACCCCCCCTGTATAGCTGAGGCTGAGTCGACCTAGAGGAGGCCCACAACCGGTTCAGATAATCATCACTGGCGTTGGCCATTAGCAGGAAGCGAACTCGGATCGCCGGGTTAGTAGCGCGGCGCGCTAGCCGTTTCACTTCCGCTCCCCACACACATAAATAGTACAAACACACAGTATATATACACACACACAGCAGGGCCCCTTAACTGCAACGCTGGCTGATAGAAATGCCACGTCATATGGCAGCCAATAGCACCTGCTTGTACCCAATTCAACATTTCCTAGGGGAGGGAAGCCAAGGACTGGGTTCAGATAATCGCCACTGGAGATTCCCACGCCGTCCCGCTTGCACGCAGATTCTCCTTTTGTCCCGTGTCATGATGGTTGGTGACAAGACGAGAAGAACTTGGGGGGGGGGAGACGATGATGGGAGGTAGGGAATTCTAAAGCGGAGCAGTGCGAGGGGACAAAAATAAAATATAGAAGTGTTGTGACCTATGGTGTGGTGAGTGACTGGCTGGGTGAGTGGGCGTGTGGGTGAGTGTGCGTGTGGGTGGGTGAGTGGGTGAGTGAGTGGGTGGGTGTGTGCGGATGAAGAGTTTTTGGGACCTGCGGTGTAGTGAGTGAGCGTCTGAGTGAGTGAGTGGGCGTGTTAGGTGAATTGGGTGAGTTGTTGTGACCTGCAGTGTAAGTAAGTGGGTGACCGGATGGGTAAGTGGGCATGTGAGTGGGTGGGTGGGTAAGTGTGTGAGTGGGTGAGTGTGTGAGTGGGTGAGTGTGTGAGTGGGTGAGTGGGTGGGTGAGTAGGTGGGCATGTGAGTGGGTGGGTGGATGAGTGGGTGAGTGTGTGGGTGAGTGAATGTGTGAGTGTGTGAGTGGGTGAGTGTGTGGGCGAGTTGTGACCTGCAGTAGTAATGGTTGAAGCAAAGTGTTGTGGTGAAGATGAAACGGCAAGTGTCTGGTACATACCGAGCCCTCAACACGGGTGGAGGAATCAATGGGTAAAGTTCACGGGCACAGTAACCATGGTAGCAGTGACAGATGAGTGATAGAAGTTGATGGGAACAGTAACCATGGTAGCAGTGATAGAGCAAGTGACTGGAGTGAAGCAGCGAATCGCCGAAAAGCCGCCGCACAATCCAAGCAAGAGCGGCAACCTGCTGTGATGGTCGTGCAAGGCCCGCCACCACCACCACCACCACGGCCACCGCCGCTCACCTTGGGGTGTTCCTTCACCGGTATGAGCACCTTCTCGGACAGCTTGATGGACTTGTTAGCCAGGATCTCCAGGTACTTGGGCTCATCCCGCTTGTTCGCAGCGTGGCGAACTCGCGTGATCTCTGTCAAAAAAGAAGAAAAAAAAACAACCACGTTGCATAAACAAAAAAAACTAACAGACCATTTTCTATTTTACCAGGTAAGGCTCCACCGATCTGCATAGCTTTTTTTTCCAGAAGCGACCCTGGCCATCGCAAACGATAGCCCAACGAAAGTGGACGATCGCCGTGTGGAAATGTACAGCAGCCAAATACTCCATGAATCGGTGACGTCGATTCTAAATGTGAAGGGAAAAAGCGGAGGATCTGGAGAAAAATCCACGCGACCACGGGGAGAGAGAGACACGCAAATTCCAAATATACAGCAGCAGGCGTCAGGGCCGGGATCAAACCCATGACATACTGCATGCCAGGCGAGGTAATTAACATCTCACCACCTCGGCGAGATGTATGTTGAATTTCTTTCATACCGTACGTAGCCAACCGTGCCGATCGGAGTTGCAGGGGAAGGAACAAGAAACTAAACACAAAAAGCAGTTCTAAAGAATCAGTTTTCAATCTAGATGATCATTTAAAAGTCCATAGCTCCAGTGGTTTTGTAATATCGGAAGAGCATTCCAGACAGCCGCATCATCAACATCACCACCATCAACGTCAACATCTCCCACTTCCTCATTATGCAGCTAACTCCTCAACACCATCACCACCATCAACACCATCATGTATGTTTCTACGTTCAACTTCTTTCACACCGTACGTAGCCAACCGTGCTCATCGGAGATGCGGGGGGAAGGACAACAAACTAAACACAACAAGAAAAAAAAAGAGTTTTCAATCTAGGTGATTTAAAAGTGCATATAGCTCCCAGCGGCTTCTGAATATCAAATGGAAGAGCGTTCTAGACGGTCTGCAGAAGCGCCGCATCTGAAAGTGCTTGCGGGATGGACGCGGTCGTCCAGCGAGCCGGCGCTGCCCGCCCGCTCGTCCACCCACTCGCCCGCCCGACAAGTGGAGGATTGCGGCCCCCAATGCCTCCTGAACATCGCCCCGTCATCACTGACCCCGACGTGGTGGTGGTGGCGGCGAAGCGCGCGACTCGCTCGCGCCTGTAACAGGAGCAGCGTCGAGCCGCGTGACGGCGCGTGCGTGCGTGCGTTTGTGTGCGCACGCGAGCGAGAGAGCGAGTGAGCGATATTTCCTCCGAGGCACCGATAGCAACAAACACCGCCATAAATTATGTGCGTGAACAAAAAACCGGCTCAGGCAGCGGGGCGTCGCACACGAACTCCGCCCGACGGCTTCGCGCTAAAACGGCGCTCGCGCTCGTCGCTGCCGCGAGCTTTTCGTAAGCGGGGGACGAACGAAAGCCAAGCGAGCCCGCAAGACGCAGTGGCGGCGGCATCGGGTTGTTTCGCGAGGGCGGTGCGCGGCGTTTGCCGAGCGTAAAGTTAGCCGAGTGTGGAGTTAGTCGAGAGGGGAGTTAGCAAGTAGGGAGCTAGCCGAGTCGAGCAAACATCCCTGCTTGCCCTAACCCAGTGTCGTCGTGACTTGGACAAGTTGCACCTGAGACAAAGAGGGGGAAGCGCGACGATTGGAGAACGCCACAAAGCGCAATACACCTCGCTGCTGACCTCGTGGAGGAACGTAAACCATCATCACGCAAACTCCGGTCATCCTCGCAGCAGCAGCAGCAGTGGCGGCTTATGGATAACCGTCGAACAAAGACGGTCGCCGCATCGCGCGCTTTCAGATGCGCTGCTTCTGCGGACCTTCTCAACCGCCCTTCTATTCTACATTAGGAAGCCACCGGGAGCCATCCACTTCCAAATCGTTGTCTATTGTTGTGTTTAGTTTGTTGTTCTTACCCCTGCATATCTAATGAGCAAGGTTGCCTATGTGCGGTACGAAAGAAGTTCAACATACGTATATGATGGTGGTGATGATGTTGATGGTGGTGATGATGATGATGTGGCCGTCTGGAACGCTCTTCCTTTCGACATTAGGAAGCCACTGGAGCTGTGCACTTTTTAATCCACGTTAAAAACTAATTTCTTTAGAACTGCTTTTTGTGTTTAGTTTTTTGTCCTTCCTTCACACCTCTAATCAGCACGGTTGGCTACGTATGGTGCAAAAGAAGTTCAACATACACACACGTACCGCGACCAGTGGCTGAGACTAACAACCAAGTGGCAGCCGTAGTAGGGAACGTACGCCCTCCTCGCCAGATACGTCCGTCCGTCACGTTCCGCCCTGGAGATGGAGCGTGCAGGAACGAGAGTGGATCGCTGCCGTCGCGAGGCCGCAAGCGACGGCAGCGGCAACGTTGCCCCGAGTGGTCTCCTGCGCGGCGGACCTTAAGGGATCCCCTGGGCGTCCAGCGTGCACGCCGGCATCATTTGGGTGCACATTTGTTTTGCCAAATTCGAAAACTGCCGGCAAAACGACTCGGGTTGAGATCGCGCGCGGTCGTGGTCACCCTCAGGAATTTTAGTAGTAGGTTTTTACCCTTTTAAACTGGTACAAAACTGACACCTTTATTCAAGGCATCATGTTTGCAATAACCACAACACAAGTAGTCAAAAAAGCAAACAAAAAGAAGCAACTCTGATAATGATAATAATATGCACTGTCCTTGAAGTTGATTGGTCCACACCCGAGACGGCTTTCTTTAGAGCCTAGTCCCCATTGGTGTTGGACCAGATGACACCAGAAGGCGTACAACTCAAACACAGTGCAATATCAGAGTATTGAGAGCTCGGGGTAAGAATTTACACTATGAGATCTCTTTTACCAGTGGCAAAATATAGTAGTAGGTTTTTACCCTTTTAAACTGGTACAAAACTGACACCTTTATTCAAGACATCATGTTTGCAATAACCACAACACAAGTAGTCAAAAAAGCAAACACTCAGCTCCAGACTAGGCTCTAAAGAAAGCCGTCTCGGGTGTGGACCAACCAACTTCAAGGACAGTGCATATTATTATCATTATCAGAGTTGCTTCTTTTTGTTTGCTTTTTTGACTACTTGTGTTGTGGTTATTGCAAACATGATGTCTTGAATAAAGGTGTCAGTTTTGTACCAGTTTAAAAGGGTAACAACCTACTACTATATTTTGCCACTGGTAAAAGAGATCTCATAGTGTAAATCCTCGGAATTTTCTTTTACGTTCCTGGTCTCTTGAGTTCTCGTTCCCGGGGGGGAACAAAGGAACGAAACTTCGCCCAAGCGAGTCGACAGACCGTGCCTGATGGCGGCATGGCCGGGTGACAAGCGAAGAGGCGAGGAGGCATGTAATCCATCAGGACATGGTGGCCTGGCAGGGCGTCGTGGGGCTTCCCACAAGCCACAGCCGCCACAGCCGCCACGGCCTCGCACGCGATCCTCGCTCAGCCTCCCAGTGGCTAGGGCCCCAGGCACCCCCGGACACGGGGCAAAAACTTCACGGCCCCCAACAAGCACACGCTCGCACACGCACACTCGCACACACGCACACACACGCTCGCACACGCGCACACAACAACAACAACAACCGCCATTCGCCACTAAGTGGCGGTGACGTCACCACGACGCTTGTGCCAGGCCAAGTGCACCTTGAGGCCACGTGAAGTGTCGAACGCCCGCTGGCAGGAGGTCACGGGGCAGACCCAGGTGCCACGGGTCGACTGACTGAGACGAGTGGCCGATGCACCACCTATGTCCCCTACTGTGCCAACTTGCTGTGCTTTAGTCAGACGACGCTCTGCTCGTTGTTGTGAGCATCGCTCCTCCGCCCTCCGTTGTTGTTGGAGGGTGACTGCCTCCAACTGCCCAGTAGCGTCCTTCACGAGCCTCTTCCACAGAGGCCGATCTTGACACCGCTGGTACCAGTCATCAGCAAGTCCACGGAGCTCCACGTCCTCCTGTACCACATCACTCCATCTCTTCTCTAGCCCGTGCCGCGCCCGTCTAGCCCCCTCTATGCGGCCGAACAAAAGCTCTTTAGGAATGCGGTGGTTGGACATGCGGGCTTCATGACCCAGCCAACGCAGCCTTGCCTGCCGGAGGAGCTCACCGATGGGACTTTGTCCAGATCTTTCAAGGATTTGTGAGCTCCTCACACAATCCAGCCTGGTTAAACCCACGGTGGAAACATAGGCAGGCCAGCCTAAATGTTTATAACCGGTGAACATGTTCCATTAGGGGGGTCCCACGTACACGCGCACGCACGTACACACGCACACAGCGAAATGGCGCCGCCGTGCCATTGATTCACACTGAACTCACGTCACCAACACTGTGGCCCAAAAACTGAAACGTGTAGAATTGGCGACGTCACGGGCGATGGCTCTGCTTCATGCCGCTTCATGCCGCTTCAAGAAGAAAGGGCAATTGGACAAGATGTCGCCTGTTATATATTTTGCCTCTTCGGGCCCCAGTTACAGTTGATCGTCGATTTATCCGGCGCGAGATCATCCGGCTGCTTCCAACATTATCCGGCGGTCCCAGGCCGATCCGGAGAAATCAGCAAAACCACTCCAAATGCTGTAACCAGCACCATGTGAAGGACAAAAATATTACATATGTTACATTATACACTACATAAAACTAAAACGATGCAAATACTGCGCGTATATATACACATCACCCCGTGATGCAGACTATTCGAGATTGCAGTGGTAAGTACGGTACAGTAAATATGGTAGCTTTTTAAAGTGGGATATTTATTTGCATCTATTTGTATGTTTATTTATGCCAATTTCACAGAGTAAACACATACAAATATAACAACACCTAAAACCATAATGTAATGCAAGAATGTGCAATTTTATTTTCTGAAGATTAGTGATTATCCGTAATTTTTTAAAGTCGCTGGATAATCGATGATGGACTGTTTTCTCTTTACCCAGCAAAGTCTCGCCGAGTTTCATAACTCTTATTCAGGCGGGTCCAGCCAAGAGAAATTTGCAGGTTAACTCTTCAGCACTGGGATGTTTTGGCCCAACATCATTTGCTTTGTATGGGTTTATTTTAATTTTCAAGCTACGGAGAGGAAAAATACGGAAGGCCCGGGAGGAAACCTCCCGGACGCACGTACACGCACCATCATCCGAGTGGGAAAGTGGCTAAGCAAATTCTACGAGCCGGGAGTGGATTTGCTACTTGAACGAGCGTCATTTTACAGCCCAGAGCCCGTGATGAAACAAGCAAAAGCCACATTCCTATAGCGGGCGCGGATGGGGGACACACAACGACTGCTGACTTCCTCACCTCGCGTGTTAGCTCAATCGGATGACGACGAAAATATGATCGAGCAGAGTCGACCACCTCTCCCTTGGCCGGATTTTTTGTTTCACTCGTGATTTTGTTCGAGTGTAACACGTAGTAGTCGTAGGTCTTTCGCGATCAATATTATCCGTGAGAGGTTCTTGTTGTCGAGTTAGATCGCGTAAATGATAAATGCGTCGTCGTTAAAACCCGCCGCTACCACCACCCGACACAGCAAATCCCTAAAGGGGTTTGTCGCATGAACAAAACGATGATCGATCAGTTATTAGTCCAGCACTAACCGGTTGTGTGTTGCAGAATAAACCCACGACAACGTTTGTAATTCGAGTACCGTGACATTCTGCCGGTAATTACAACAACCAGCCTCGTCAGGCGACAGCCAGAGAGTTGTGGAGAAATCCTCCTCCTGCTGTTTCAGTCTTAAATAGAGGAGAGATACATGTGATGTCGTCACCTGTGAGCCAATCAGCTGGAGATATACAATACATTGATATAAATTATAATGTGTATCTATTGTTGGTTGGGTTATTCACAGTTCATCAACATACATAATGTATGAACATTATTAATTACAATGTGTATCTATGCTGGTTGGGTTATTCACAGTTCATCAACATACATTATGCATGTACGTTATAAATTACAATGTATATCTATTGTTGGTTGGGTTATTCACAGTTAATCAACATATATAACATATGTACATCATTTTTCAATAAATGATATTGGAGCACTTAGCGGCTTTTAAAATGTACTCATTACATAAACGAGGTTGCCACCACCACCCCAGCCAACACCGCACCACGGGAGGCCCTCCTCGTCCGGCGTGTGTGTATATACAGGTGTGTGTGTGTGTATTCAGGCGTGTGTCTGTGTGTTGGCACAGTAGGGGGCACAGATGGTGCATCAGCCAGTCATCTCGGTCATCTCAGTCAGTCGACCTGTGGCACCTGGGTCTGCCCCGTGACCTCCTGCCAGCGGGCGTTCGACACTTCACGTGGCCTCAAGGTGCACATGGCCTGGAACAAGCGTCGTGGTGACGTCACCGCAACTTAGTGGCGAATGGCGGTTGTTGTTGTTGTGTGTGTATATAGGTGTGTGTGTAAACAGGCGTGTGTGTGTATACAGGTGTGTGTCAACAGGCGTGTGTGTGTGTGTGTGTAAACAGGCGTGTGTGTGTGTGTGTAAACTGGAGAGGTAGTGTAGTGGTGAGCACGCCGTGCTACGAACCCGGGCACCCGAGTTCCATTCCCACTCACGGCAGACAAACACCAGTGACGATTATCTGAACCGGTCATGGGCTGCCCGCAGGTCGACTGAGCCTCAAATGAGTACCTGGCACGGTGTGTTGTAAACATCACCACTGGGGAGACAAAGCCGGCCGGGAGTGGTGTTGGCCACCCACCCCCCTCGTGCGCCATGCCGGCCTTCATAGGTGCTACTCGCTAACAGTACTAACTCAGGCGATATGGGGGGATCTTTGTCTTTATATACAGGTGTGTTTCGATTTAAAGCTTTCGTGACTGCAGGGAATCATCTTCTTGGTTCTTTCGGTAAAGTCACGTAGAAGGGAAGTAATAAAATAATAAAAATAAACATAATAAAATAATTATTTTATTATGTTTTACCGAAAGAACCAAAAAGATACAGGTGTGTGTGTATACAGGCGTGTATTTTTACAGACGAGGAAACTCCATCAGAGTGAAGACGGCACAGAGACGGCACGACCTTTCCATTCACGTGAAGAAGACCACACGTGATCGCGGTCAAAAATGCGTCAATATCGTTAAATCGCCGGGGAACACGTGCACACACGCACGCACGCGCACACACGCACACACGAACGCACACACGCACGCGCAACGACATTCGAGGGCCCGTTTTCACGGCGTGTTTAACCGGCGAATGGGGAGGCAAGCGGCGGGGACGAGGATTTGGCCAAAAACATTTTCAGGGAGCGCGGGGGAACACGTTGTCGCGCGCCCGTGCCTTCCGCAGGCGGCCTGCGGAGAAGCGACGACGACAACTCCGCTCACCGAAGAGCGTCCGACGGGCCGCACGAGACCAAGCACGAAGACGAAACCCATTGTCTCATTGACAAGAAACCCATTGTCTCATTGACAAGAATAAGATTGTCTCATTCACAAGAATAACATTGCCTACCCATGCCAAGGGGATGCTCAGAACCTCCCAGTTTCTAAACTGCAGTCCGCCAACCCCTCCCCCCACCCCCCTTTGGGGATTGTCCAATGCTGAGGCTCAGTGCAGAGCACCGTGCGGGCAAAGGGTGCGAGAGTGATGGTGGTGGTTGGAGCAGTTGTGACATCGGTGCCTCAAAGCGAGAAGACCCTGGGTTCGATTCCCGATGTGGGCGCCTACTCTGTGGAGTATCTAAGTTCTCTCTCTCTCTCTCCCCCCTCCTTGTTCTGCGTGGGTTTTCCTCTGGGTTCTTCAGTTTTCCTCCCGTAACTTAAAAGAAAAAAAACCCTTACCCACGTTGTGACCGGTATTGGCCAAGTTACAGCCCCAATACCGAAAATGTACTGGCAAATTACTCAATATCTTCCCACTCTATCTTTCTGTGTCGCCTTCTCGCCCTCTAGACTCTCAATATTTGCTGTCTCTCTCTGTTCCTCTTCATTGCACTCAATCCACGCTGTCGCTCTCTGCACTGGAACAAACTTCCCCCTCCACATTAAGCAGTCACAAGTTTCAGCTCCTCACTCAAAACTCACTTATTGTTCCCTAGGTCACCCCACGACCGCCTTATCTCGCCCTCATAACCACCAACGCTACTATTCCCTCTTCATGTTCTCATTATATGTTCAGGTGGCGACATGACCAAATAATGACTCAGCGAGCCACGGGACTGGAGCAAGCAAGGAGAAAGCCAAGACAACTAACCAATCCACTTCCTCAGGTGAGGAGAGAGCGCAGTGAGGGGAACACGGAGCAAAGGGACCCTTGCTACAGCAGGTGCCTGGGAGATCCTGGCAGACCTCCGGAAGTAGCTTCGATTCCCAGAAGCGATAGCCAGCAACAAGCCTCAGATTGGACATCATCCTCTGGTCCAGAGGAACCAATCAGGTGGTCCTCGCCGAGCTCACAGTACCCTGGGAGGAGAGGATAGAGGCAGCACATGAGCAGACGCTCAGGAAACACCAGTCCGTCATCCTTGAGAGCAGCGGGATGGATGGAGAGGCTGGAGTCTACCAGTTGAGGTCGGCTGCAGGAGCTTCGCAGGACAACCACTCCGGAGAGCGCTGGGGGCGGCTCGGCATCGAAGGAAGAAGTTGTTGGCAGGCAGCAGCAGCGGCATCCTGTTGGATCCGGCTGAAGCGGAGTGAGCGGTGGCAGAGCCAAGCCGGCAGTAAGGGAGGCAAAGGCTGAGTTGAGCGGCGGATCGAGGGGGTAGTTCCAGGACGCTGGCTCTGCCGCCGAGCTGCCCCGAGGTGGAGTGGGCTAATCGACGAAACAGCGGCAAAGGGGGGGGGGGGGGGGGGGTGTGGTGCCCACTTGAGAAACCGGTGAAGTTCCCACTCGGCTCGCTCCCAGTTAGGGGAGTGGTGCCTTGAATGAGGAAGAAGTAGCGATTGAAGTGGCATCCGGCCAACAGAAAGCAAAGGGAAGTGAGTACCTGTCAGGTGAGCCGGCAGCTATAATCCCCATTGTATTTCGGATGTATGCATGGTTAAGACCCTATGTAATTTACGTTAAGATGAGATAAGCAGCAGCAGCTGCAACAGCAACAATATAGCCTCTCCCACTAACCACGACAATTAGAATCTTTATTTAGACTTGCAGGAGCAGGTATCCGATGAGCCATGAAGCTCTGATTCACAGATGTCCAGTCTGGGGTCTCGGGGTCAAAGTTACGACAACAAACGACAACAACAACAAAAAGACAACAACAAAATTATAGGATTGCAAAAATAGAGAGAAAAGGTAAGCAAATCACTAAATATACATAAATAAATAAAAACTAAGTAAATAAGTCAGAATTTTCAACACTAAAGGCCAGCTAGGGCAAGGCAGTTTAGTAGTAGGTAGGGCTTTCGCGACCAATATTATCCATAATAAAGGTTGTTTTTGGGTTAGATAGCGTAACTATAAATGTGTCATTAAACCCGCCACCACCCCCCGACACGGCCAATTCGTTACCAGTTGAGCAATACAGCAAAACAACAACAAGAACAGTCCCAGACTACAGCAAGACAACGACAACACAGCAGTAGTAGTCCGTCAATGAAACAGCAAGTTGACATTGAACTAACGATACCATACGGGTAAGGATAAAAAGTCACAAATCACAAACTTGGCAGGAACCTCCGATTGGCGCGGTTGGATACATACGCTGCAAAAGAGGTTCAACGTACACAGAAGACAAAGATCCCCCGTATAGCCTACACAGACTGTTGGGGCAAGTGCTGTTAGCGATTACACGATGTAACACAATTTTTGTTCCTGGGTAGTAAGTGTTATTTCCTAATTGCCTATGCCTAAAAAGTATAGAAAATGGCTATTATTCCCCACAAACTTTGCTTTTGTGACCAGGACAGTAATCTTTTGAATTCTACCTATTTTCAATGAGAAAACGGGTGAATTTGTGTCTTTTCGTTCACAAAGTCGGAAAAAAACATGAATCTAAATTAACATATATTTATACTAAAGTAATACAAAAATTACTACAAAAGATTTAGAAGCGAGTAGTTTTTCGAGATTTACAATTATAATGTAAATCACTTTCACGAATCAGCCCCAAAATGTAGTCTCCCATCATGTTCTCGTTATACTGTCCTTGGTAGTGGCGTTAAACGTCCAGTATATCCTGGTGGAAGCGCTCGCCTTGCTCCTCCGAGTACACTCCCATGTTCTCCTTGAATTTATCAAGATGAGCATCAAGTATATGGACTTTGAGGGACATCCTACAGCCCATTGTGCCGTAGTTCTTCACCAAAGTCTCAACCAGCTCCACATAGCTTTCGACCTTATGATTGCCCCGGAAGCTACGAACCACTGCGACAAAGCTGTTCCAAGGCACTTTCTCCTTACTAGTGAGCTTCTTGGGGAATTCATTGCACTCCAGGAGCTTATTTATCTGTGATCCGACGAAGACACCGGCTTTGACCTTTACCTTAGACAGCTTAGGGAAGAAGTCTTGAAGGTACTTGAAGGCTGCCGACTCATTATCTACAGCCCTGACAAATTGTTTCATAAGGCCCAATTTGATGTGCAGTGGTGGCATCATGCACCTTCCAGGGGTCCACCAGTGGCTCCCACTTGACATTATTCCTCCCCACAGAGAACTCGGTCCACTGTGGCCAGTCTCGCCTGTGGTAGTGCGCCTTGGTGTCCCTGCTGTCCCAAAGGCAAAGACAGCAGGGAAACTTGATGAAACCGCCTTGGAGACCCATCAGGAATGGCACCATTTTGAAGTCCACGATGACCTCCCAGCCGTACTCATCATACTTCAAGGCGTCCAGCAAGTTCCTGATGCTGCTGTAATCCTCTTTGAGGTGCACCGAGTAAGCCAGGAGAAGAGACGGATACTTGTTACCATTATGGAGCAGCACGGCTTTGAGGCACCTGGATGAGCTGTCAATGAAGAGGCGCCACTCATTCTGGTTACAGGCGAGACCGATTGCCTCAAACAGACTGGTCACATTGTGGCAGAAGCAGAGCCCATCTTGACGGGTGAAGAAGCTGCAAAAAGGTTGGTGACGCTTCCTCTGATCTGCGACTTGCACCCTTTCATCCAACAAGTTCCACTTCTTGAGCCTATACATCAAAAGCTTGGCATTGGACTTGGTGAGACCAAGATCTCTGATCAAGTCGTTGAGGTCTTTTTGGTTGGGGTAGTATAGGTTTCTCTCCTCAGCACACGATGGGGTGAATGGGCAGCACCACGCCCGCCTGCCTGCCCGCCTTTGTCTCCCTAGTGGCGATGTTTTACACACTGCACCAGGTACTCATTTGAGGCTGAGTCGACCTAAGGGAGGCCCAGGACCGGTTCAGATAATTGTTACTGGTGTCGGCCGTGAGCAGGAATTGAACTCGGCTGACCAGGTACATAACACAGCACAGCGCTAACCGCTACGCCACCGCTTCCCACAGACACACGTACACACACGTACACACACGGACACACACGGAGGCGGCAATAAGAGAGCAACGGGGGAGTGGCGACGGGGTAGGGAAGGAGAGGGACTTGCGTTGCCTAGCAACGCTCTAGAGGATATCTAGCTCAACGCACTGGAAATATACTTAATCATTGTTATTGCTGTCATTGTTGTGACAGTTCATCTGCATGTTTAACCCAGGAAAGCCTCAGCGGGATCTCAAGACCTTTTCAAGCGTTCGCAGGAGAGGGGCCTGATGGTTGCTGCGTGTCACTACCAATTGAGGACATTTGGCGAAAATTTGGGCCGCGACGGCAGCCAGTAGCATGCAGCGGCGGGCCGAACTCGTGACGATGCTGTGTCACGGGATCGTCCCCTTCGTTACGGGATTCTCCGATGCCAGGGTTAACGAGGGCGGCCCCCCGGGACTCGAAGCGCGAACCAATCCCAAAGAGTGGCGAGTGCTGGGCCACCGCCGGGGCCACTACTGGGGCCACAGCTGGGCCCACCGCTGGGCCCATAGCCAGGGCTACCGCTGGGCCCACCACTGGGCCACCGCTGGGGCCATAGCCGGGGCCACCGCTGGGCCACCGCTGGGGCCATTGCCGGGGCCACTACTGGGGCCACAGCTGGGCCCACCGCTGGGCCCATAGCCAGGGCTACCGCTGGGCCCACCACTGGGCCACCGCTGGGGCCATTGCCGGGGCCACCGCTGGGCCCACCGCTGGGCCCACCGCTGGGCCACCGCTGGGGCCACCGCTGGGGCCACCTCCCCAAACAAGAAAGCAAGCGGCAAAACTGTTACCCGTCTGGAATGCTGCTCGCTCCCATAGACGTCTAATTCCCCTCCCGTAGACGTATAATTCCCCTGGCATTCTGCTCACACAGCAGCGCTCGTGAATGTTGTGGCAATAGCGTCGGCGATTTAAAAAACAGGTGAGAAGATCCACGGGCAAGGGCCCGCGGCAGTGGGCGGGTGGCAGAGGTGGGGGGGGCAGCCAGCAGCAGTCCTTGCTCGGGTCAAAAAAAATGTCAAAGAACCAGTTATTCCTGTGACCGCTGTGACAGGTGAGGGAGCATCATTTATGAATTTCTGCTGCTGCTGCTCCCTCGTAGCACGGTTTTGCAAAAAAACACCCACGCATGCAAAAAACCAAATGCACGACACGTGTACGCAGCAGCACTGTTACTTCCTCGACACGCTCGGAGTGAGAGAACGCACACCTCGAAACTAAAATTAAAATGGCAGGCTCATCGCCAAACAAGGGTCATGCGGCATCAAGGTTTAAAAGACTTTCACATTCTAAATGTAACACGTAGTAGGCGGCTTTCGCGATCAATATTATTCACAATCAAGGTTTCTGGGTTAGATCACGTTGAGTATAAATGCGTCATAACCCACCACCACCCGACACAGCCAGGAAGGTTTGTCACGTAAAGAAAACGCGCCAATTAGTCACTCCTGGCTGTCTCGGGTGGTGGAGGGTTACGACACATTTATACTTACACGATCTAACCCAAAAACCTGTATTGTGATTATTCTAAGTTATTCTCTGTACAAGCGGCGGTGACGTCACCGTGGAGCCTGTGCCAGGCCGGGTGCACATCTGAGGCCATCACGTGATGTGTGGAAGGCTCGTTGCTGGTAGGACGTCACGGGACAGACCCAGGTGCTGTGGGTTGATTGTCTGAGACGACCGGCAGAAGCACCAACTGTGCTCCCCACCCTCTCAACTCTGCATTTTATCCGCTCGGCGCTCCGCTCGTTGCTGTGAGCGTTGTTGCTCTGCCCTTGGCTGTTGTTGGAGGGTGACTGCCTCCAACTGCCCAGTAGCAGCGTCCTTCACGAGCCTCCTCCACAGAGGCCGACGTTGACATTGTCTTTGGCAGGTCAACTCAGCTCCACATCCTACTGTAGGATGGTGCGGAAAGCTCGCTGGCAGGAGGTTATGAGACAGACCCAGGTGCCATGGGTTGACCGACTGAGACGACCGGAAGACGCACTACACGTGCAGACGCACCACCTGGACTCCCCATTCACTGCCCATTCTTAGCAGGGGATAATAATGGGCCCACATCAAGGGGGAAAAGCAGTATCACAATCAACAATCAGCCACGATCAAGCCACTGTTGGATAGAGGCCTACCCTCCAAAGCTCATGCCAGCATCCTCGACCGAGGGGCATGTAACCGTCGCAACTGCATCGAGCGGTAACGAACGAACGCAGCACCCGGGATGCCGGCTAATGTCATCGGATCCCGGAAGCTAAGCGGCGGTTCAGCCTGGACAGCGCTTGCATGGGTGAAGTCACATGCACGCCCGGTTGCCAGAGTTCACTTTAAAACTCGAAACCTGTGGTTGCTGTTGTTGTAGTATCGCTGCTGTCCACCAGCGCTGCTCTTCTGGACTTCGGAAGGCCCACGCGGCTTACGCTCGCCACCTTCCCCAACACCCACTGACCAGTGTGGTGAAGTATGGTCAAATATAGCCCACACCGTCTCACACGGCGAAGGTAGGCCCTTAACCAGCAATAAAAGGGCTGTCAACCGCACGGCTCACCGGGTGAACGGGAGCGGGAGGAACGGAGGGCGAGAGCCGGAGGAACAAGGGGCCAGAGCGGGAGGCACTGCGGCGCCACCGTCACCACCGTGGCGCGCCTCCCCGGGTGAGCGACAGCTACAAGTGGCGGTGACCACGACGCGTGACGCGACCAGACTCTGGGCAAACATCCGCGGAGCTCCGAGCGGCGACGTCACCTCGCGAGGACGGGAAACGTGGCCCGCCCGTACAACAGCAGCAGCAGCAACGTCACCACGGCGCTTGTGCCAGGCTAGGTGCACTTTGGGGCCTCGTCAAGTGTTGAAGGCTCGCTGCCGGCAAGAGGTCACGGAACAGACCCCAAGTGCCGTGGGTTATCTGACTGAGATGACTGGCGGATGCACCAACAGTGGGTTGAACACGGATAGTCGTAATACTGAAAGACAAAGTACACCGCGGTCTGCACCTGCTTATGACACTGAAACACATAAGCTGGTGATGCGATATCTTATTATTCCTCGCATTTACTCAATCACTGAGTTTCTTTTACGTTATCTTCATATCCTCGAACGGGGGGGGGGGGGGGGGGGGTGCACGAACACAACGTGGTGTTGCGTTGCGCGTCGAGTTGCATCAATAATGCACGCGGCAGCCTCTGTTTAATTACAAACAAAGACGCAGAGTCCGCACCGTGCCAGGCGGCGGCTTACAACAGACGAGCGCGTCGTTCATAGTCGCAGCTTTGCCGACGCCACATTGTGGCTGAATGGAGTTTGAAAGAACAAACAAACAAACACCGCCTTGTTGTAAAAGACCCGACACGGAAGATCCCCTGGGGTTTGATCTTCAACAAAGCTGCTCACGGTCCACCCTAAACCGCATCCACTGCACAAACTGTGGCAGCAGCAGTGGATGCGGATGTGCAAATGGAAAATAAAAGAATCTCCAGTAGTAGTCTGCGACTGTGATGGTCCAGAACGGACTGTAACAACGTATAACGACGCAATGCCTTATCCACAAATATGACGGAGACATCACGACGATACACTCAGCCATACAAAGGAAAGAAGGATTGACCAACTCTCACTCATGAACTGGAGACGTCACCGTGGGCCAAGCCGGTGATGCCACATCCACAACAACCACCGCCACCACAAGCACCACACCACCACCACCACACCTCACTACCAACGCGTCTCACCCACCACCAGATCCTCCAAGGTTTGCCCTGACAGTTTCATTCCACCATCTGGTCTCAGACTCACAGACCCATTGCCTCACACAGAGACCCTTACACTCACGCAGAGACCCAAACACTTGCAGAGATCCATCGACTAATACAGAAACCCACAGACTCACAGAGACTCTTAGACTCTCACAGAGACCCTTAGACTCATGCAGAGACCCATAGACTAACACAGAGACCCAAAAACTTCTATTATTTTTTATTTTACCAGGTAAGGCCTGCTGAGAACTTTTTCAGAAGCGACCTAGCCATAAATGATAGCTCAACTAAGTGGCCTATCGTGGGGAAATGTATAGCAGCTACAATATTCTAAACGCACGTTGATTATAAATCCAAACAACCACGGGGAGAACATGCAAACTCAAAATACAAAGCAGGCATCAGTCGCAATCAAACCCACGACCTCCTGTATACCAGGTCAGGTAGTTAACATCTCGCCACACTTGCAGAGATCCACAGACTCGCACAGAGACCCATAGATCTTTTCTGGCAGTATCCCACCAACTGCCCTTAGGCCTTCACTTCCCGTTAATCGCCGGTCTCATGGACACCACTCCAATGCATGCCTTGTTATGCATGTAACTCACTACGTGTGAATATATATAGGCACCATACGTAGTAGCACCTATACACATTAGCAAGTGCTGGCATGCCTTCAGTAAAGGTGGCTTTAGCTGTACGAATGTTATTCTTTAATTCAATTTGCTGGGCTAATTGGTTTGCCATTCCGAGCGAGCGACCGACGGGACATGTAACATTGCCACACCCCGGCAGGTCGTAGGCCGTGGATATAACAGAGGTCACGATCAACCCCCCCAGCCCAAACCGCCCCCTCCGCCCCACCTCGCGGCCCGACTTGCATTCCGGAAAACACATCACAGTGATGAATGTACGGCAGACTCTCGATTATCCGCGTGCGGTTTATCCGATTTGCAGATTAACCGCGCACACAGAGATTTTAAAATAAGTGAATAGCTCGTTGATGTTCCCTTGAGCCCAAATTAATAATCTAAAACAGCGATACATTGTTATTCTTGGAAATGTTCATTACAAGTCGTACCATGCTTGAACCGGACAAATATGTTGTTCCGGTTAATCTGAAATCCACGTGATCGCCTCTACAGTACAGTAGTTACAATATCTGTACAACAGTGGGGCAGAGTTTGATTGATGTTGATTGGCATGGCTCTGCTATCATCCACTTAGTAGGCCAAGTCTTCTGACGGGAGCAGGAAAGTGTTATCACTGAGCAAGCACCTTGATCGGTCAATCGTTTATTTTTGGCAGAGATTGACGAAAATGGTTATATTTTTGGATTACCCCCATTTTGAATTATGTGGTAGGAAACGCATGTTTCTTCATAACGCGGATGTGAAATAGATATAACGCAATCGAGCCAACAGAAACTGCGTCTCGGCGTAGCATCATCATCGCACAATATATTGGAATGATGCTGGATTCTGCTAAATGCTACCCACGGCGCCCCAGTCTTTATTCAGGCCTGCGTACACATCTCACGTGTAACGCAGACTCACAGCCACCACCGGGCACGCGAGCGAGCTGGCTGGCTTTGTGGCCAGGTTAGGGCCCTCAACGACCTGTAACGCCAGAGCTTCAATGACAACCCGTGCGTGTGTACGTACGTTGAACGTCTTTCGCACCGTACGTAGCCAACCGTGCTAATCGCAGGTGCGGGGGAAGGACAACAAACTAAACACTAAAAGCAGTTCGAATAAAATGAGTTCTCAATATAGACGAGTTAAAAGTGTGTAGCTCCATTGGCTTCCTAATATCGGAAGGAAGAGCGTTCCAGACGGCCACAGAAGCAGCGCATCTGAAAGCGCCGAACGATGCAGTGTCCGTCTTTGTTCGATGGCCCGCCAAAAGCCTCCAGCGGTAATTACGGCATCAATTGCTGTAATCTGACTTCTCACTCAGCACGGCTCCTAATTTGCTCGAGGCCAAACTGCTAATTTCTTCTCCGTTAAGTACCATAACAATCTCGAGTTGTGTTCACGGTTCACGGACTTCAAAAGCAAGCGCTTGACTTACCCTCCTCCCTCTCGGGCCATTTATCATCGTCCGAGACGTGCAAGGTATGCATATGTTAGTCACCGGTTTACAGCAAGAGCTCCATCTCCCCCCTCGGACGCGTTCCGGTCCCTGGGGCCATCTCTCCCCAATCACCCGTGACCATTGTCCACCGTCGGCCCTTGTCGCGCGATGCGTCCGGCCCTCGCCCACTCTGAATTTATCAAGTGGCAGCGATCGCAGCCGATGGTGTTCTCCGATCCACTCCCGTTCCTCTCTCTCCCCCTCTCTCTCCCCCTCTCCCCCTCTCCCTCCCTCTCTCCTCTCTCTGTCCCTCGACGTGATCCCCAAACGTGCTTCTCTCCGTGCTTCCTTGCGCACTTTTCAGCCGTTCGCTCGACGATGAATTTTTTTTGGTTTCAACGATTGTGAGTCTGAACCCCACACACACACGTCATGGCGGGTAAACTGCCACGCAAAGTTACTCAGGGTAGAATTAAACCAACGAACCTGAATGAATTTGCCTTCATTTGAATTCTGTAGAACAGCAAACAGGCATCTCGCCTTGCTGAATACCACCCTAACCACTTCCGTCTTTCTACAATTCCCTTTATTCTCCACTTTAGAATTACACCCTTTCTTCACAACGCGTGTTTGTTGTCTTTGTACGACGGGGGTGTTTGAATGGCCCGCGTGGGTTGGTAACCACACTGCAATAACACCGGCTGCTCGAGTTGAAACAGAGGTAAATAAAATATAACTTACATAAAGAGGTCATTGGGAGAGAGTGGATGGGGCGCCACGGTGGTGAGATGTTAACTCCCTCACCTGGTATACAGGAGGTCGTGGGTTAGAGTGGATGGGATGCCACGGTGGCGTTCGTGAGTGCACAGTGGTTACCTCAACGATTGCTTAACAATGTTATGATGGATAACATCGGCGGTGTCATAGGTATGCACCGTTTCTGGGTCTCCGCCAGGTCGACTCAACCTCACATCACTACCTGGTGCAGTGTGTGTGTGTGCGCGTGAAAACAAAAGCACTGGGGAGACAAAGGCGGCAAGGCGTGAAGCTTGCTGGCCACAAGCCCTTTCAAAGTGCCAACGCGGGTTGCCAAAGCATGCCGCCGCAGCAGCCCGTGGTTCGGCTCCACCGGGGTTTGTGATCTTTGGTTTGTCACACAAAGCGGTCGGGACGGCTTTGTGTGACGCGTGGGCACAAATGAAGAGGATATTTACAAAACACATCGGCGGAGTCGATGCAGCTCTCGCTGCCCGCAGCGCACGTGGCAAGGTGTTTGTTGTTAACCCGTTGACCCGCCGTCCTCCCCACACTGGGATGTCCGTGAAAAAAGCAGCTCATCGGATTCCCCCTGCCATCGAAATAAAGATCCCGATCCCGATTGTGGACACCGCTGGCTCTTTATAATCTCTTTACCCCCACATCTTGATGCTCGTGCTAAACAACCAAAATTATAACCATGCTCACAAAGGGCTAGACCTACCAACAGCACTTGTACAGACGACTTTTTTCAATGCCATTCTGGATGACGGACTCCCAACACCACGTGGAATGCGAAGGCCACATGACCATACTTCACCACGCCGGTAGGTGCGGGTCGTTGAAGGCTGGAACATAGTGCCGTGCAGTACAACAGTGCACTTTTGCCACACTGCTCTCCAATGATAAACGTAGGCCCCGCCGCAGCCTATAGAACCTAGTTTGTTTGTTACAGGAGGCGATTGGAGCTGGTCCAAGCACAGGCTCAACATGTATTGTTGTTTCCCTGCTTAGCTTGTGAGAGGCGAGGAGAACCGGTGGGGCGAGTGTGTTCCGGGCGACTTTGTCGAAGGTGCGAATTACGACAACAAAAACATTAATATTGCCTTCTTGCCATATTTTTCGTCTCCACATATGACAAATCGAAGGGTATTCTTTTTACACAATCCATTGGGCGTACGGCCAAGGTCGACTCAGCCTCAAGTGAGTATTCGGTGTCGTGGGTAAACATCACCACTGGGGAGACAAAGGCGGCCGGACGTGGTGCTGACCACCAAGCCCCTCGTGTGACATGCCGGCCTTCATAGGTGCTACTCGCTAACAGCACTTGCCCCATCAGTCTGTTCAGGCTGTGCGGCGACGTGGGGGGATCGAGTTCGAGACAAAACTCTAGGAACACAACTGCGTTACACCACACTGGACTAGGTCGGTGTTTGTTAGTAAACACGCGCAGTCGTCACTACACTGGACTAGGTAGGTGTCGGTTGTTTTTGTTGTTCGGCACGCGGATGTCCAACATTTCACTGGGAGCTTCTTCTTGATGGAAAAGAAGCCCCACAAACACCGCGTACGTGGGAACAACCCGAAAAACTCGCGTGTAAGAAGTGAGTCTCGACTAGACATCTGTTGAAGAAGAACTTTATAGCTCATCGGATTCCTCCGGTATGACTAAAGATTCTGAATCTAACACTTCAAACGCAATGTTAGCAGCATGCCAGGTTTGGCTTGAGGAAGAAATGCCAGTTTTTCTGTTTACATTTCTGTTCAGGCCACATTCTCAGCTGAAGAAGCAAGTGAGCGCGTGTTTGTGTTTTCTATCACGGGGGGATCGGTAGTGTCGTGGTTAGTGCTGCGCTACGAACCCGGCGACCCGAGTTCGATTCCCGCTCACGGCCACCAACACCGGTGACCATTATCTGAACCGGTCCTGGGCCTCCCCGAGGTCCACTCAGCCTCAAATGAGGACCTGGTCGCGGTGTGTGTAAACATCGCCACTCGGGAGACAAAGGCGGCCGGGCGTAGTGCTGGCCACCCACCACCCCCTTGTGTGGCCTTGGTAGGTGCTCACGAACAGCACCCCAACAGTCTGTTAGGGCCATACGGGGGATCTTTCTCGTTTCTATCGCGGTCGTTGGGCACCGGCCCTGATGCTCAATACGCCACGCGGTCAGCAACAAAACGTGGGCTCATCAATTCGGGACAAATTCCGGATTAGAAAAAACGACAGAAAAACATCATCGAAGACGGTTATAATGTTAGCATTGTTAATTATCTGCGTGCCGAGTGCACACAGACAGACAGACACACGCCATGTGGATTTTTAATACAGTTCCACGTCCAATGCTCTCTTTAAGATCACAGCCGTGCGTCACACTACACCGAGCCGCAGGCTTGCGCGCACGCACGCACACGCACGAATGTTCACTCATGACAGGATATGCGTGGTATGCAGCCTCCCAAATGCATCAATCTCCTGCCACTGCTACTCTACTAGCCTGGTTCGTATTCCCGTGAACTCCACTTACTCATTCCTCCACGCATGTTGAGACCTCACACTGCAAGTCACAACAACACTCACCCACTCATTCACCACACTGGCGGTCACAACAACTCACTCACCCACTCAATCTCCCACCCAGCCGCTCACTCGCACACTCATTCAACACACTGGTGGTCACAACTCACTCTCCCACACAACAACTCACTCACCCACTCACTCACTCTCCCACCCAGCCGCTCACTCACACACTCACCCACTCATTCACCACACTGGCGGTCACAGCAACACAATCACCACACACTCACTCACTCACCCACTCCCTCACCACACTGCAGCTCACCTCACTTCTCCATCTCCAGTTTCTCCCCTCTCACCGCTCCACCCGTGGCACTCCCTCCCTCCCATCGTCTCCAACATTCACAATCCCCTGTCGTAAATCGCCTCGCTCATTTCAGGAAAACCTATCTATTACGACTGTACAATGCACACACTTTGCGTGCACGCACACACACAGACACCGCATCGTAATTGTTGACACGCCGGTATTAAGTGTGTCACTATAACCATGGCTCGCTTAACCTTTACTCTAGCATTGCCCTACCCTTGGTTCTCATCGATACAAAAATGTAGAATGTTAACAACTACGTAGGTGTGATGAAACAAAGTAGTTGTGTGACTTACGTGCCCCATGATTAATTTGTGTTTTCGATGATTACCTTCTTAAAATAACCTGGCCATGCCTCGCGACCCACTCAGAAAGGGCATCGCAAGCACCGTCAGCGGCGTGCGTGCATCCCAGGGTACAACTCCTTGGTTTCATCACACCTATGCAGTTATATATTCTTGGTTCTTTCGGTAAAGTCACGTAGAAGGGAAATAATACAATTATAAAAATATTAAACAATAAAAATTATCACGACGTTTCGACTGCAACACAAGCAATCATCATCAGGTGTGAAATCCACAGCAAGAAAATAGTTTTATTGTTTTATATTTTTATTATTTTATTATTTCCCTCAAGCTTTCGGTCACAAAAGCTTTAAATCAAAACCTATGCAGTTATCAACATTACACATTTTAGTATCGATTGAGAACCAAATGGGTGCAAGGCTGCAGTGAAGGTTTAGAGAACCAGTGGGTTCGTGGTAGCAGCGGTTCGGAAATCTCTCGCCACCGACGTGTCAGTGCGCTAACCACTGCGCCACGACTCCCCCCCTTTCATAACACTCATCACCAAATGTGCCAAGAGCAAGCGAGAGATGTTCAACCTCAGGTAGCAGTTTAACACGTGCAGGCTTTCGCCAACAACATCATCCATAATATAGTTGTGTTGGGTTACAATCCGAGTACTCGATTTGCTCTCCAACACGCCGGTGTGCTGAACTAGTAACGAATGGCCACGTTCTGTTCACGTTCTTTTTACGTGAATAAAATCTGACTAATTGGCTGTGTCGGGTGGTGGTGGGTTTAACGACACATTTATATTTACGCGATCTAACACAAAACAACTACACTGACGTAGCAACACCTTTATGTTGAAACCCAAACTAATAAATCACATCATTCAGGGATATTGGCCACGCAGATAAATCGGAAGAGCCTTCAGCTGTGCCACTTGTAGGTGGTATCGACTCGTGATACATCTTCTGGGCTCATGGACTCGAGCAGCTGCAGTCGCAATAATTTTGAACACGAAAATCACCATGAATTGTGTATAAATACTGTACACACAGACGTCTGAATAAAGAGTACACGGCGCAAAGACAGAGAGAGAACCCTGCTGCACAAGTGCGTACGGCACTGTGTAAGAAGAGCAGCAGGTGAGTGGTGGTGGTGAGTAGTGGGCAGTGTCAGGGCAGTGTCAGGACAGCACGTGAGTGGTGGCGAGTGGTGGTGAGTAGTGGTGAGTGTGTCAGGGCAGCACGTGAGTGGTGGTGGTGAGTAGTGGGCAGTCAGGGCAGCAGGTGAGTGGTGAGTAGTGGTGAGTAGTGGTGAGTGTGTCAGGGCAGCACGTGAGTGGTGGTGAGTGTGTCAGGGCAGCACGTGAGTGGTGGTGAGTGGTGGTGAGTGTGTCAGGGCAGCAGGTGAGTGGTGGTGAGTGTGTCAGGGCAGCACGTGAGTGGTGGTGAGTAGTGGTGAGTGTGTCAGGGCAGCACGTGAGTGGTGGTGAGTGGTGGTGTGTGTGTCAGGGCAGCACGTGAGTGGTGGTGAGTGGTGGTGTGTCAGGGCAGCACGTGAGTGGTGGTGAGTGTGTCAGGGCAGCACGTGAGTGGTGGTGAGTAGTGGTGAGTGTGTCAGGGCAGCACGTGAGTGGTGGTGAGTGGTGGTGAGTGTGTCAGGGCAGCACGTGAGTGGTGGTGAGTGGTGGTGAGTGTGTCAGGGCAGCACGTGAGTGGTGGTGAGTGGTGGTGAGTGTGTCAGGGCAGCACGTGAGTGGTGGTGAGTGGTGGTGAGTGTGTCAGGGCAGCACGTGAGTGGTGGTGAGTGGTGGTGAGTGTGTCAGGGCAGCACGTGAGTGGTGGTGAGTGGTGGTGAGTGTGTCAGGGCAGCACGTGAGTGGTGGTGAGTGGTGGTGAGTGTGTCAGGGCAGCACGTGAGTGGTGGTGAGTGGTGGTGAGTGTGTCAGGGCAGCACGTGAGTGGTGGTGAGTGGTGGTGAGTGTGTCAGGGCAGCACGTGAGTGGTGGTGAGTGGTGGTGAGTGTGTCAGGGCAGCACGTGAGTGGTGGTGAGTAGTGGTGAGTGTGTCAGGGCAGCACGTGAGTGGTGGTGAGTAGTGGTGAGTGTGTCAGGGCAGCACGTGAGTGGTGGTGAGTGGTGGTGAGTGTGTCAGGGCAGCACGTGAGTGGTGGTGAGTAGTGGTGAGTGTGTCAGGGCAGCATGTGAGTGGTGGTGAGTGGTGGTGTGTCAGGGCAGCACGTGAGTGGTGGTGAGTAGTGGTGAGTGTGTCAGGGCAGCACGTGAGTGGTGGTGAGTGTGTCAGGGCAGCACGTGAGTGGTGGTGAGTGGTGGTGAGTGTGTCAGGGCAGCACGTGAGTGGTGGTGAGTGGTGGTGAGTGTGTCAGGGCAGCACGTGAGTGGTGGTGAGTGGTGGTGAGTGTGTCAGGGCAGCACGTGAGTGGTGGTGAGTAGTGGTGAGTGTGTCAGGGCAGCACGTGAGTGGTGGTGAGTAGTGGTGAGTGTGTCAGGGCAGCACGTGAGTGGTGGTGAGTAGTGGTGAGTGTGTCAGGGCAGCACGTGAGTGGTGGTGAGTGGTGGTGAGTGTGTCAGGGCAGCACGTGAGTGGTGGTGAGTGGTGGTGTGTCAGGGCAGCACGTGAGTGGTGGTGAGTGGTGGTGAGTGTGTCAGGGCAGCACGTGAGTGGTGGTGAGTAGTGGTGAGTGTGTCAGGGCAGCACGTGAGTGGTGGTGAGTAGTGGTGAGTGTGTCAGGGCAGCACGTGAGTGGTGGTGAGTAGTGGTGAGTGTGTCAGGGCAGCACGTGAGTGGTGGTGAGTGGTGGTGAGTGTGTCAGGGCAGCACGTGAGTGGTGGTGAGTGGTGGTGTGTCAGGGCAGCACGTGAGTGGTGGTGAGTAGTGGTGAGTGTGTCAGGGCAGCACGTGAGTGGTGGTGAGTGGTGGTGAGTGTGTCAGGGCAGCAGGTGAGTGGTGGTGAGTGGTGGTGTGTCAGGGCAGCATGCGAGTGGTGGTGAGTAGTGAACAGTGTGTCAGGGCAGCATGTGAGTGGTGGTGAGTGGTGGTGAGTGTGTCAGGGCAGCAGGTGAGTGGTGGTGAGTGGTGGTGTGTCAGGGCAGCATGCGAGTGGTGGTGAGTAGTGAACAGTGTGTCAGGGCAGCAGGGGAGTAGTGGTGAGTGTGTCAGGGCAGCATGCGAGCGGGCAGCACCTTCCTGGATGAGGCGCTTGTACAGCCCCTGGCTGCTGCCCAGCTTGTCCCGCTCCGCCTCCAGCTCGTGCACGTAGCCGCGCGCCTTCTCCTCCTCCTGGCTCCGACTGCTGCTGCTGCCCTCCATGGCTGCGGACAGCTCCTCTCTCTCTCTCTCCGAGGCTGGAGGTGCGGGGGCTGCCCCTCTCCTTCTCTCAGGGGCAGCACGGGGCGCAGGAGGGCAGCGGTGCTTCTCCCTACTCCAGCTGCTGCTGCTGCAGCTCCTTGCTTCTCCCCCTGCTGCTTCTCCCTGGTTCTCGGTGGTGGTATCTCTTTATAAAACCAAAATAAAACAACAAGGGCAGCGATAACAACACCACAGCCTGCCGATTGCGATCGCTGCTGCTGCTGACTGCTGCTGCCTCTCGCAGCTCCCGCTCGGTGGTATCACTCCGCGACTACCCCCCACCGCTCCCCCTCCGCCGGGCCGCGTCACCGCCGACGTGGGCTCACGCCGCGAGAAGAGAGAGAAAATAGACCCCCCGCCCCTTGCGGCGCGATTCCCCCACCACCAAGAAAAAAACGTCACGAATTTGAATTTTAGAAACAAAAACAAATATAACGAAAGACGGACAATGCGAGATTAGAGGCCATCCATTTAGTACCCACGCATGGAGGGGGGAGGGGGGTTTCACCCAAATGCGTTCATAGGTAAAAAAAAATAGATTAAGTCACGACGTTTCGGGCGCAACACAAGCGTCCTTCTTCAGGTGGGGACAACGTAGCGAAAGCACAACCGCTTAAGTGCGTCTCAGAGGTGTCTGTGACGAGTCATTATATAGTCCCGGGGGGGGGGGGGGGTCAAACTGAAATGTGCGTTACTAATTTACCCGGCAGCATCACAAAAGGCGGCTTATCTACTTCCACTATCTGCATTACAAAGCCTCAGTTGAACTCCAATCGTTGCTCGGGGTACACAACTCCCCCACTCACCATGCCCCCCCCCCCCCCGGGACTATATAATGACTCGTCACAGCCACCTCTGAGACGCACTTAAGCGGTTGTGCTTTCGCTAAGTCGTCCCCACCTGAAGGACGCTGCGCCCAAAACGTCGTGATTTTATTTATTTTAATAAAAAAAAAATACCTACGTGACTTTACCGAAAAAACCAAAGAGTATGAATCCTTGCAGTCACGAAAACTTCAAATCTTGAACCAAATGCTACGCTTTCGTATGGGGGGGGTCACGTTTTGACGGATTTTTGCGTTCCTACTAAACTAACTCCCTAACTCGCCTCGCTAACTATGGAGCCGCTGACACTCACCGACTCACTCACTCACCTACTCACCCCTCACTCACTCACCTACTCACCACTCACTCACCCCTCACTCACTCACTCGCTCACCTACTCACCCCTCACTCACTCACCTACTCACCCCTCACTCACTCACTCACCTACTCACCCACCCCCCTTCCCTCACTCATTCACCCCTCACTCACTCACCTACTCACCCCTCACTTACTCACCTACTCACCACTCACTCACCTACTCACCACTCACTCACCTACTCACCACTCACTCACTCACCCCTCACTCACCCCTCACTCACTCACCTACTCACTCACCCACCTACTCACCCCTCACTCACTCACCCACCTACTCACCCGTCACTCACTCACCTACTCACCCGTCACTCACTCACCCCTCACTCACCCCTCACTCACTCACCACTCACTCACTCACCTACTCACCCCTCACTCACTCACCTACTCACCCCTCACTCACTCACTCACCTACTCACCCACCCCCCTTCCCTCACTCATTCACCCCTCACTCACTCACCCCTCACTCACTCACCTACTCACCCCTCACTTACTCACCTACTCACCACTCACTCACCTACTCACCACTCACTCACCTACTCACTCACCCACCTACTCACCCCTCACTCACTCACCCACCTACTCACCCGTCACTCACTCACCTACTCACCACTCACTCACTCACCCCTCACTCACCCCTCACTCACTCACCACTCACTCACTCACCTACTCACCCCTCACTCACTCACCTACTCACCCCTCACTCACTCACTCACCTACTCACCCACCCCCCTTCCCTCACTCATTCACCCCTCACTCACTCACCCCTCACTCACTCACCTACTCACCCCTCACTTACTCACCTACTCACCACTCACTCACCTACTCACCACTCACTCACCTACTCACTCACCCACCTACTCACTCACTCACCCACCTACTCACCCGTCACTCACTCACCTACTCACCCCTCACTCACTCACCTACTCACCCCTCACCAGCTTGAACGCAGCGCGTGCCGAGGTGAATGTGACGTCAACACTCACAGCCCCCACCCTCCCGGGAGCGGGGGGCGGGGCCAGTGCCGAGGGGCGGGGCTAGAGGTAGAGGGCGGGGCCAGTGCCGAGGGGCGGGGCTAGAGTTAGAGGGCGGGGCCAGTGCCGAGGGGCGGGGCTAGAGTTAGAGGGCGTGGCCAGTGCCAAGGGGCGGGGCTAGAGTTAGAGGGCAAGGCCAGTGCCGAGGGGCGGGGCTAGAGTTAGAGGGCGGGGCTATGGCTCGCCAGGGGCGGGGCTAGAGTTAGAGGGCGGGGCCAGTGCCGAGGGGCGGGGCTAGAGGTAGAGGGCGGGGCCAGTGCCGAGGGGCGGGGCTAGAGTTAGAGGGCAAGGCCAGTGCCGAGGGGCGGGGCTAGAGTTAGAGGGCAAGGCCAGTGCCGAGGGGCGGGGCTAGAGTTAGAGGGCAAGGCCAGTGCCGAGGGGCGGGGCTAGAGTTAGAGGGCGGGGCCAGTGCCGAGGGGCGGGGCTAGAGTTAGAGGGCGGGGCTATGGCTCGCCAGGGGCGGAGTCACAATCAAGGCCTTTGTAACGCTAATTAATTGTAATTCGCGTCTTTGTGTGCGTGAAGGCCGGTACGGCACACGAAGGGGGGGGGGGGGCACGCCCGGCCGTCTTTGTCTCCCGAGTGGCGACGTTCACACACCGCACCACGCACAGGAGCAATCCCTTGCCAACCGCGAATTTACCGACCGCGGCATTTGAGTATACGCGGACTTCTGTATCCATACAATAGGGTTTTTTGGGTTAGACCGCGTAAATATAAATGTGTCGTTAAACCCGCCACCACCCGACAAAGCCAATTAGTACGGTTTCTGACGTAAGCAAAACATGCAAGTTAGTTACTTGCCTATGTGTTGGATGGTAAACCCACTACAACATCTACAATTGTAGATGTTTAGTTTACGTCACAAACCTTATTAATTGGCTGTGTGGCAGGTTTAACGACACATTTATATTTAGGCGGTCCAACCCAAAACAAAACCTCTTATGGAAAACATTGCTCGAGAAATCCTGCTACGTGTTAAACGCTGATTAAGTCCGTGGGATTGTTTAAGGATTCGTGGGATTTTCTATTTTCCACAATAGAGGTGTTTGAGTTATTTGTTTCCCAATGACACCAACTGCCCTGCTGTCAATCAACATCAATAATGTGACGTAACAAGTGATATAACTTGTAACCAACGTCAACATCAACCACGATTTGACATGTCACCAACTCGTGATGCTGCTGCTGCTGCTGCTATTGGCAGCGGTGTACAAGCAGTTCAAAACAACAACAACAAACTCAACCAACACGTTCCGTGGCAATAACACTGTGTAGCCCTAACAGGAGGGAACATATAATTGGTGACGTTTCGGACAAAGGCCCGTCTTCATAGCGCACACAGAGAGAAGCCAAAGAAGATGGGTGGATAGAAGTTAGCGACTGGTATTTACCCGTTGGAGCCTGACGATAATTAAATGGCACGAATATAAATATTTCTAGTTGTACAGTGATGCAATTGGCATATGAATGGGTACATGCCATTGTTCTCGTCTTGCGGCAACGGCTGCGCCCACAGGCTCGGGGCACGTCGTGGAGGGTATTTGTAACAGACGCATGTCACTCCGCTCCTGGATGAGGGCCTCGCCTCGCCGTGCGGGTTCGCAGGGGTTCCTGCCAGACTGGTTGTAGAGCCGAACGCCAGACGACATTCGAAGCTTTCGTTACTGCAGGAATTACTCTTTGGTTTAATAGAATACGACGCTTCGATTGCGACACAAGCAACCATCATCAGGTACAAATGAATGAGAAAACAAACATAGTAAACTTGGAAATATAATGCAATACAGCACAGAGAGTCGGCCAACACAACAGTCAACACCCCGCCTGGTTGATTACGTTCTTCCAAAGATTGCTTAATTTGAGAGAGAGACAAACCACAGACACAGAGACACACATACAGACACACAAGCAGAGAGAGACTCACACAGAGACAGACAGAGACACACACGTAGGCACACAGCCTAACGCCAGGTGTGCCATTAAGTGTGTCAAAGAGCACAGACGACCATCACGCGAACTCCGATCATCCTCGCAGCAGCAGCAGCAGCGGCGGCTTTTGGCTGGCCATCGAACAAAGATGATGGACGTCTGGAACGCCCTTCCTTCTGATATCACGAAGCCACTGGGAGCGATGCACTTTTACATCACCATCTCGATTAGCACGGCTGGCTACGTACGGTGCGAAAGAAGTTCGACGTATGTACGTGTGCAACGCTCCCTCTCATCTTTGTGGTCGCCATTATTTTCAATTACCCATGCGAGTGTTTTTGTTATATTTGTTCTGATTGCTGTTTACCTCATTGCTGTAGCATATCATTAGACCTCCTTTGCTAGTACCAAAATATAATAATAGGGTTTTCCCCTTTTTTTCTGGCAACAAAACTGAAACTTTTTTACAATGAATCATGTGTGCATTAACCACAAAGCTTGTGGTCAGAATGCAAACAAAAACACTGATAATATATGCATTTTCTTGGTTCTTTCGGTAAAGTCACGTAGAAGGGAAGTAATAAAATAATAAAAATAAAACATAATAAAACAATTCTCACGACGTTTCGGCCACAACGCAAGCAGCCGTCCTCAGGTGAAAATCAGGTCTGTCGAGGCGACAGCTTCTGAATGAAACAGCACCATGCTTGGAGCGTATATTTAATCTGGGTTGGAAGGGGGGGAAAGGGCGCCTTGACAAAAGAATATGCATATCAAGAGGCATTTAGCATATTTATTGGAAATGCAGGTATGTGATTAGTACTACTCATGCCCGTGCATTATGCAGGATTAGCAGCATCAAAGGGAAGGGATATGGGAAATGCAGGTATGTGATTAGTACTACTTATGCATCAAAGGGAGGATGTTGCTAATCCTGCATAATGCACGGGCATGAGTAGTACTAATCATATACCTGCATTTCCCATAAATATGCTAAATGCCTCTTGATATGCATATTCTTTTGTCAAGGCGCCCTTTCCCCCCCTTCCAACCCAGATTAAATATACGCTCCAAGCATGGTGCTGTTTCATTCAGACGCTGTCGCCTCGACAGACCTGATTTTCACCTGAGGACGGCTGCTTGCGTTGTGGCCGAAACGTCGTGAGAATTGTTTTATGTTTTATTTGTATTATTTTATTACTTCCCTTCTACGTGACTTTACCGAAAGAACCAAGAAGATGAATCCCTGCAGTCACGAAAGCTTTAAATCGAAATGTAATATATGTATTGTCCTTGAAACTGATTGGTCCACACCAGAGACAGCTTTCTTTTGAGCCTCGTCTCAATTGGTGCTAGACCAGATGACGCCAAAAGGCGTACGGCTCAAAGACAATGCACTATCAAAGTGATGAGGGCTCGGGGTGAGCAGCTACATCATGGGACCTCCTTTGCCAGTACCAAAATATAATAGGGGTTTTCCCCTTTTTTTCTGGCAACAAAACTGGAACCTTTTTACAAGTAATTCTAGATTTGAAGCTTTCGTGACTGCAAGGATTCATATTCTTAGGTTTTTTCGGTAAAGTGACGTAGGTAAAAAATTAAAATTAATAAAAGTAAAATAAAAATAAAATAAAAATCACGACGTAATCATGTGTGCTGTACCATACTTGAATTTTCTTCTGTTTGTCCATTTATCATTTTGGTGAGCCAGGTCACACTCTCTTGCAAACTAGACTCTTGTCCAGGTCTCATGTATGTACGTTGAACTTTTTTCGCACTGTACGCCACCAACCGTGCTAATCGGAGCTGCCCGAGTTCTCGCCCGCGTAAACAAAATCCGCTTCACTTGCACTCTTGCTCATGAGCTAATCCCTGTTTTCTTTTTCAAATCTAACCTTCAAATGAATGGTGGCGGTGGCGACTTGGGGAGTGGGCGTTCATCCAGCAGTGGAGTGACCATGGCTTAGGATTATGAACCATCAAAACCACAACGGCCACCATCACCCTCATTGAATAAACAATCACAGAGACGCCGAGACCCGCTGTGGGTCTCCGCAGATAAGGCGATTTTACGAGACCATGAGCAGCAGCCGATTGGCTTTACAGCCCAAATCCGACGCAGCAGCAACAACAGCAGCAATCGTTTAATTGAGAAACCTCTGAACCGGTTTCGACCTCCTCATTATTCTTGCGCTCCAAACAACAATTTGCACGCGCGGTGTATGAAAGCACGGCGATAGCGACCTCTAGTGGGTGCGCTAGGACGTGACTGCCACGCGTTGAAACTGCCCTGCCAGGAAACATCACAAACTCGACCTGTCTTTGAGAACCGATTGGCTGTAAAAAAACCGAAATCGTGAAGCTGTAAACGTTGGTAGGGAGAGGTGGGCGAACCCACATTTTACCCGACAGCCCGCGACCTGCTGGCCGATACACTTGTGGGACAGAGGTGGGGAAGCATTTATTTAACTTTAAATCATCGTTTCGACTTTCAGCTGCCGCGCCTGGAGGTAAGAATTCAGCAAGCCAATCAGAGTCTGCAATCGTCCTGGAGGAATCCGAAAAGCTACGAAGCTCTTCCCCCCCACCACAGATGTCCACCAACAACAACAATAAAGGGGGGAGAGAAACTCGCCCGAGAGGATGTCGAACCGAGAAGATGGACCGATGGAAATCAGTTCACATCGCTGTCAACCCATCACGGGTTGCCCCGTATTCTTCTTGTACAGGGAAATTGAGTTTTCAGGTCCATACGGCGTAGAGCCGTTTCAATACGGGCACAAAAATGTCTATGTGTTTGTGTTTCTCCCTTGTGATGGGACTTTCTAGAATGAACGTTGAGATTTTTAAGGGACACGGGGTGACCAATAAGGTCTGAATTGATCTGTAATAAGGTAGGCACTGATAAGAGTTTGACAACTATCAGTTCAGGTGATGGGTGGATCGTTTTACATTCCACACACCGTGCCGATTGGTCGGCTATATTTATCAGTGAGGTACACTCGAATAATTATCATCTCCCTAATTTGTAGTGTTTTGAGAGCCGGTGTGTGTAAGTTGGGAGACTCTATCTGACGAGCCGTACAATTGCAGACAAGACTCAGAATCCCAATGTACCGAGTGGTAACTCGGCTCTCGCGCCCAATATTATTCACGATTAAAGTTCTTTGGATTAGATCGCAGAACACATTCCTGCGGAGGGAGCTGGTAGGAACGTTGGGTTCATCTTCTTGGTTCTTTCGGTAAAGTCACGTAGAAGGGAAGTCATAAAATAATACAAATAAAACATAATAAAATCAAATAATTCTCACGACGTTTCGGCTACAACGCAAGCAGCCGTCTTCAGGTGAAGAATGAGACACTGCCAAGCTAGGAGCTTATATATAAGCTGAGTTGGAGGTGGAAGAAGAAGAGAGCCTTAACAAAAGAATGTGCATATCAAGAGGAATTTAGCATATTCATGGGAAATGCGTAGGAGGTGGGCGGGGGGAGTTTCAAAGTCATATTATGCCCATGCATTATGCAGGATCAGCAGCACCAAAGGGAGGGGGGGGGTAGCATTAACAAAGGGAGGGCATGTTAATAGTATGTAGAAGCAATTAAACATGTGAATGGGAAAACGGTGGCAGGAGATCCGCAGCGGAGCAAATAATGCATTCCCTGTGGAGAACACAAGATACACAGTTAATGCCAGTGAGTGGACTGCGGTCTGAAAGTCACCATAAACGTGAACAACAATCAGTTAAGATCCGAAGTGGTTTATTACGTCCTTCCAATGATTGCTGAGCCAGAATCCATCTTCTCGGTTGAAATTGTCTCTGTGTTTGTATATGTGGATCGCCTCATGAACGAATCTCTCATGGTAGCCAGATGGCTTGCAGAGAACCTCTGTCTTGGAGAAGTCAATGTCATGTGAACCCACTGAATTGTAACAGTGATCTGCCACGGCTGAGGTGTTTGTCCTACCGTGTTTCAGGTCAGCTTTATGACTTCCCTTCTACGTGACTTTACCGAAAGAACCAAGAAGATGAATCCCTGCAGTCACGAAAGCTTTAAATCGAAATTTAACCGCCTCTACGGGGAGGGTTTCCACATAACTTTGAGATCCTTCAACAAGCTCCGGGATAAGAAGGCTCAGCTAATCGAGTCTCTCACCTTTCTGAAGAGATGCCGCGACTCTAAGGTAATACCAAACGCATTTACACTAACATCTGCTGCTGTAACTTCTTCTAATGCGAAACGAATTCTGTCTAGAACTAGCTTAGCTCTCATCTCAGAGAAAATCAGACTTTCGCGCACCGAACTAGATCAGTTAGACAAGACACTCTACAAATCACGCTTATCTTTGAGTGCAACAATGTCCACATCGGATTGGGAACATGTAGATAAAATGACTGCCTCTTCGGCTGCTGCTATGTCGACTAAATGTAAGGACAACTTGATTTTCAAATTCAACCGCCTCTCAAACAAGAAACCGGACCCACACATTGAAAAGCTAGATGTTAACAAAGTCGTAATTAATCGCAGTAACAGTTCTATTTCTGAAGGTCTGAAATCCGTTCTAGCTAAAGGACTAAACTTTGCAGTCACACCTAGACACATACCAGTTAATGATATCATTGCTAGAATAGATGTAGCTCTCAAGGGCCTGAGTCACATCGCTGCAGACGTAGCAAGATCTGAAATCTCTGCAACCCTCAAAAACGCTAAGATGCCAGCTAGTAACATCAGCAAAGATGAGCGTTTTGAATTAGCTCAATTAAAAAAGAGGGATGACATTGTCATCCTCTCAGCCGACAAAGGCAATGCCACTGTCATCATGGACAAAACAGAATACAACACCAAAATCCAAGAACTACTCAACGATGGCAGCTATACAAAAATAAAAAGAGACCCCACCAACAGCCTCGTCACCAAAACCAACAAAATCATTTCTGCTTCAACCGCATTAATTGATCAGACCAAACAGTTCTCGTTGAAACCTTCTGCAGCCAGGCCACCAATATTGTACGGCTTGCCGAAGATACATAAAGAAGATACACCTCTTCGTCCCATTGTCTCTACTATCAACTCCCCCACTTACAAACTGGCTCGTTTTTTGTCTGAAATCCTACGGCCTTTCACTGGAAAAACCACCTCTGCGGTACAAAACTCTACTGACCTGGTATCGACAATCAAGGGGATTTCCCTGTCCCCAGACGACCTGCTTGTCAGTTTTGATGTGGTTTCCTTGTTCACCAAGGTTCCTGTGCCTGACACCATCGCAATCATTGAAGACTTGGTTCATCAAGGACTGAATGCTGGGGTACCCCCCCTGGTGAGACACTGCTTAACCAATACATACTTCACCTGGAATGGAACCTTCAACAAGCAAACTGAGGGCGCCCCAATGGGCTCCCCCCTATCTCCGGTTGTAGCCAACATTTTCATGGAGAAATTTGAGACTGACGCCATCCAGACTGCCACTCTACACCCGACCTTATGGAAGAGGTACGTAGATGACACTTTTGTCATCTGGCCACATGGCCGGCCTGCTCTAGACCAATTTCTCGACCACATCAATTCCATACACCCAGCCATCAGATTCACCATGGAAGTCGAAAAAGATGGCAAGCTACCCTTTTTGGATGTCCTAATTAAAAGGAGATCTGATGGTTCAATGAGCCATTCTGTCTACAGGAAAGCCACCCATACGGATGCCTACCTAAAACCGATTCCCACCACCATCCATCCCAGAAGAACTCCCTCATCAAGACTCTATACCAGGGGTCCTCAAACTTTTTAAACAGGGGGCCAGTTCACTGTCCCTCAGACCGTTGGAGGGCCGGACTATAGTAAAAAAAAAAACTATGAACAAATTCCTATGCACACTGCATATATCTTATTTTGAAGTGAAGAAACAAAACGGGAACAAATACAATATTTAAAATGAAGAACAAGTAAAGTTAAATCAACAAACTTGCCAGTATTTCAATGGGAACTATGGGCCTGCTTTTGGCTAATGAGATGGTCAATGTCCGGTTCCATATTTGTGACTGCTAGTCGTAACAAGTGATGCAAGTGTGCATCCGTTAGTCTAGATCTGGTTGGAGATTTCAAATGTTTAATTCTGGAAAAAGTCTGTTCACAGACATAAGTGCTGCCAAAGATGGTTGCCATTTTGAGTGCATGGTTCCTGAGATGAGGATATGTCTCAGAGGGGAGAGATGCATAGAAATTATGAAGGCTGCTTGACATGAATGCGTCTTTCAGAGAGTCACAATTCTGCAGTTCAGCCAGTTCCATTTGGTAAATTGTATCCACATTTTCAATGTCAATAAAAAATGGATTACGGAAAAGCTTATGTCCTGTTCATGGAGATGAAGCTCTTTAAATCCAAATTGGAACTCCTTTTGCAATTTTTCCAGTGAATCCACACATGTTTTGTTTGGGAATGCAACCAATGGTTTTTCCGCTAACAGATTTTGAGTTGTGGGGAGATGGCAGAAGTTTTCCTCCTTCACTTGTTTGATGAGGAGGCCTAATTTTACTTCAAATGCTTTGACATGTGATTGCATATCACAGATGAGCTTCCCCTTTCCTTGAAGTTGCACATTGAAACTGTTGAGTAGCTCTGTTACATCTGTCAGAAAGGCAATGTGTCATTTTTATTCTGCATCATTGAGCTCTGGTACTTCTTTGTTTTTTTAAAGCAGAAAAGCTGTAATCTGTGGAAGTAAGTCATAGAAACGTTTCAAAACTCTTCCTCGACTCAGCCAACGGACTTCTATGTGATACAAAACATCTTCATAGTCAACATTTAGCTCAGACAGAAATTCCTGAAATTGTCTGTGGTTTAGTGCATGAGCTCTAATGAAGTTAACACAAGATACCACAATTTTCATAACAGAGTCCCACTTCAGTGATTTACTACACAGCGCTTGTTGGTGGATGAGGCAGTGTATGGCTATTGGATGAGAATGGTTATGTTTGTCCATCTCTTGGTTAATGCTAGCAATTATTCCTTTCTTAGACCCCACCATGCTAGGAGCACCATCAGTTGTCACACTGGCTAGTTTAGCCCAGTTCAGCTCCAAACTATTCACAGTTTGGCAAACCTTTTCATAGATACCCTCTCTTCTTGGTTCTTTCGGTAAAGTCACGTAGAAGGGAAGTAATAAAATAATCAAAATAAAACATAATCAAATAATTTGCATATCAAGAGGAATTTAGCATATTTATGGGAAATGCAGGAATGTTATTAGTACTACATATGCAGCACGGGCATATATAGTACTAATCACATTCCTGCATTTCCCATAAATATGCTAAATTCCTCTTGATATGCAAATTATTTTGTCAAGGCGCTCTTTCCCCCGTTTCCAACCCAACTTATATATGCTCCAAGCTCGTGTGCTGTTTCATTCAGACGCTGTCTCCCCGACAGACCTGGTTTTCACCTGAGGACGGCTGCTTGTGTTGTGGCCGAAACGTCGTGAGAATTATTTTATTATGTTTTATTATTTTATTATTTCCCTTCTATGTGACTTTACCGAAAGAACCAAGAAGATGAATCCCTGCAGTCACGAAAGCTTTAAATCGAAAGATATCCTCTCCTGTAGATGTTCCTTTGATGCTTTGCAGTGCAGCAAGCTCTTCTGTGACTTCGAAATAGTCATTCGTCCCACGAATAAAAATTAGAAGTTGTGCAGAATCACGAACATTATTGCTTTCGTCGAGTGCCAAGGAAAAATAGGAAAGTTTTTTTGTGGAGTTTTGCAAATGCTGATGCAAATTGTCTCCCATTTCTTCAATCCTCCGTGTAATTGTAGGTCCTGAAAGACTCACTGTACTAAATAAATCGGCCTTCTCTAGACACATCTCTTTGGCAACAGAAAGAAGGCATTCTTTAATAAATTCTCCCTCCACGAATGGTCTGCCAGTGCACGCTATTAGCTTGGCAACTTGAAAACTTGCTCGCAGTGATGAAATATTTATCTGCTTCTGCTTCACAAAAGTATTTTACTGAGTTGTTAATGTATTTTTCAGTTTTAATATTTTATCTTTTCTCACTTCTCCGACCAAACAATCATATTTATCTTTATGTTGAGTTTCATAGTGTCGACGTAAATTGTATTCTTTGAACACAGACACTATATTCTGGCATATCAGACACACAGCTCTTTCCTTGTACTGCATGAAGAAGTAATCATAAGTCCACTGTTCTTTGAATATCCTACACTCCGAGTCAATTTTTCTTTTTCTTGACATCATTGTTTCCTAGGGAGTCAAGATTGCTATTAGTAAAATACCAATATATATAGTGCTACAAAAACAATATACCAGCAATAACTTTGCCCACACAGAGACATACAGACTGCACTGCCCATCAATGCAGTCTGATTGGGGGAACTCCGCCCCCTCTCCCTCTTCCACCAATGACCGTCCTTCTCATGTAGAAAAAAAGTAACAGACAGGCAGCGGCGGCAAAAACACCCGGCGGGCCGGATAAATGTCCTCGGCGGGCCGCATGTGGCCCGCGGGCCATAGTTTGAGGACCCCTGCTCTATACCATAGAGCCCAATGCATCTCCGACCAGGAACACATTGCCAGTGAACTCAAACACGTACGCCAAGCTCTTAAGGCTAATGGTTACTCCGACTACACAATCCTTACATTGGAGAAACCAAACGACATGTCTCGGACCGCATCCGTGAACATAAAGCTGACCTGAAACACGGTAGGACAAACACCTCAGCCGTGGCAGATCACTGTTACAATTCAGTGGGTTCACATGACATTGACTTCTCCAAGACAGAGGTTCTCTGCAAGCCATCTGGCTATCATGAGAGATTCGTTCATGAGGCGATCCACATATACAAACACAGAGACAATTTCAACCGAGAAGATGGATTCTGGCTCAGCAATCATTGGAAGGACGTAATAAACCACTTCGGATCTTAACTGATTGTTGTTCACGTTTATGGTGACTTTCAGACCGCAGTCCACTCACTGGCATTAACTGTGTATCTTGTGTTCTCCACAGGGAATGCATTATTTGCTCCGCTGCGGATCTCCTGCCACCGTTTTCCCATTCACATGTTTCATTGCTTCTACATACTATTAACATGCCCTCCCTTTGTTAATGCTACCCCCCCCCCTCCCTTTGGTGCTGCTGATCCTGCATAATGCATGGGCATAATATGACTTTGAAACCCCCCCGCCCACCTCCTACGCATTTCCCATGAATATGCTAAATTCCTCTTGATATGCACATTCTTTTGTTAAGGCTCTCTTCTTCTTCCACCTCCAACTCAGCTTATATATAAGCTCCTAGCTTGGCAGTGTCTCATTCTTCACCTGAAGACGGCTGCTTGCGTTGTAGCCGAAACGTCGTGAGAATTATTTGATTTTATTATGTTTTATTTTTATTATTTTATGACTTCCCTTCTACGTGACTTTACCGAAAGAACCAAGAAGATGAATCCCTGCAGTCACGAAAGCTTTAAATCAAAATTGAACGTTGGGTTGTTCGGTCAATGGCCTGCAGGGTCAACGGCGGCGTGGTGTATTCCGCAAATATGCCCGACTGTGAGGGCGGGCACAAGCCGGCGTGAGTAGGTTAAACGTTGAGATTTATCACGGGGTGACCAGCCCCTCCCCACCCAGCCCCCCCCATCCAGCCCCTCCCCACCCTCCCCTCTCCACCCAGCCCTACCTCTCCCATTTTTGGATGCACGACGGACGGACGGACACAATAATCCCCTGTGTGCTGGTGGAACCAGGTGGTTCCTACCAGTAAACTATTCACGTGTCGTTAACCCACCCACCACCCGACGCCACCAATGAGTCGGGGGTTTGTCGCGTGAACAAAGCGTGCAAGACGTGTCTGTGAGTACTTCAGCCGGCATCGCGGGGTGATGGCGAGCAGCAGTTTGGCATCCCCAATGGGCAATTCTGGCAAGTCGCCTGATGAAGCTGGCTCTAATCACCAGCGAAACGTCGTACTCCAATTGTCAATGTTGGGGATTTAATCTCGCCATAGACTCCCCCCCCCCCCTTTTATGAATAAGGGGCCGTCCATAAATGACGTCACGCGATTTTGGACAATTTTTGACCCCCCCCCCACCCATTTCGTCACACGGCGTCACAAAAAGTCAGACCCCCCCTCCCTCAAATATGACGTCACAAAGCTCTGCCCCCCCCCCAAATATAAAACATGCTTCAAATCGCTTTAGACTATTGTCATTGTAGTGCGAATTTAATGTGGCGCTGCACTCTGATGTTGTAGGAGAAAAAAGTATATTTAAGTAGAACGTGTTGTCTATATTCATTTAAAGTTGCGCATTTTAATGTGACGTCACATTTCTCAAACACCCCCCCCCTAGGTGCGTGACGTCATTTATGGCCGGCCCCTAAGAATCCCCACCCCGCCGAGTCACGTGCCTCCCTCCCGCAGCGGATCGAGCACGCGCGGCTCTGCTGACGACGACGTCACCGCGATTGCAGCGGGCGCTGCGCTCCGGGTATCGCTCCGCCGGGCTGTGATTCGCCCTCGCCGCGTCACGACCGCAGCGTGGAGGAGGCGGGCAGGTGCCGTCGCGCGAAAAATAATCCCCGTCCCCTCCTCCCCGCGTTTCGTGCGGGAACAGAGGAAGGCGAATCTGGGTGTGGGGGGCTCCCCCCACCACCCCTCACACACGCAGATAACTAATGTACAGCTCAGGATCAAGTATAATCGATCCACTGCTGGATGGAAATCCTCTCTCGCACAGTTATTCACAATCCCCGTTCAAAACCAACGACACGGCGATTACATGATTTCGCTTTGCATTCGATCCGGGAATCGATTTTTTCTTTTCTCGCCGTCAATCGCCTACTTTGTGGTCGATTATTAAAGTTACAAATTGTTTGTTTGTTCTCTATCATGTTGTAGTTAGTTATGTGAATGCTCATTCGTGGTCACAACACATCATTTGTACGCACGGGATAGTGCAGATATTATATAGCGAATCGAAAACATCGATTCAACTGGCGGTCAGCTGATCGGGATGTGTTCGTCAGCTGGTCGCGTGCTGGACTCTTGACTGGGACGCTACCGGCGGGGAGGTGAGTGGTGAGTAGTGAGTGAGTGGTGAGTAGTGAGTGAGTGGTGAGTGAGTGGTGAGTAGTGAGTGAGTGGTGAGTAGTGAGTGAGTGGTGAGTAGTGAGTGAGTGGTGAGTGAGTGGTGAGTAGTGAGTGAGTGGTGAGTGGTGAGTAGTGGGTGAGTGGTGAGTAGTGAGTGAGTGGTGAGTAGTGAGTGAGTGGTGAGTGAGTGGTGAGTAGTGAGTGAGTGGTGAGTAGTGAGTGAGTGGTGAGTAAGTAGTGAGTGAGTGGTGAGTGGTGAGTAGTGGGTGAGTGGTGAGTAGTGAGTGAGTGGTGAATAGTGAGTGAGTGGTGAGTAGTGAGTGAGTGGTGAGTGGTGAGTGAGTGGTGAGTAGTGAGTGAGTGGTGAGTGAGTGGTGAGTAGTGAGTGAGTGGTGAGTAGTGAGTGAGTGGTGAGTAGTGAGTGAGTGGTGAGTAGTGAGTGAGTGGTGAGTAGTGAGTGAGTGGTGAGTGAGTGGTGAGTAGTGAGTGAGTGGTGAGTAGTGAGTGAGTGGTGAGTAGTGAGTGAGTGGTGAGTGAGTGGTGAGTAGTGAGTGAGTGGTGAGTGGTGAGTAGTGGGTGAGTGGTGAGTAGTGAGTGAGTGGTGAGTAGTGAGTGAGTGGTGAGTGAGTGGTGAGTAGTGAGTGAGTGGTGAGTAGTGAGTGAGTGGTGAGTAAGTAGTGAGTGAGTGGTGAGTGGTGAGTAGTGGGTGAGTGGTGAGTAGTGAGTGAGTGGTGAATAGTGAGTGAGTGGTGAGTAGTGAGTGAGGTGAGTGGTGAGTGAGTGGTGAGTAGTGAGTGAGTGGTGAGTGAGTGGTGAGTAGTGAGTGAGTGGTGAGTAGTGAGTGAGTGGTGAGTAGTGAGTGAGTGGTGAGTAGTGGGTGAGTGGTGAGTAGTGAGTGAGTGAGTGCTGAGTAGTGAGTGAGTAGTGAGTGGTGAGTGAGTGGTGAGTAGTGGGTGAGTAGTGAGTGGTGAGTGAGTGGTGAGTAGTGAGTGAGTGGTGAGTAGTGAGTGAGTGGTGAGTAGTGAGTGAGTGGTCAGTAGTGAGTGAGTGGTGAGTAGTGAGTGAGTGGTGAGTAGTGAGTGAGTGGTGGGTGAGTGGTGAGTAGTGGGTGAGTGGTGAGTAGTGAGTGAGTGGTGAGTAGTGGGTGAGTGGTGGGTGAGTGGTGGGTGAGTTGTGAGTAGTGAGTGAGTGGTGAGTAGTGAGTAGTGAGTGAGTGGTGAGTAGTGGATGAGTGAGTGGTGAGTAGTGGGTGGTGAGTGGTGGGTGAGTGGTGGGTGAGTTGTGAGTAGTGGGTGAGTGGTGGGTGAATTGTGAGTGGTGAGTAGTGAGTGAGTGGTGAGTAGTGGGTGAGTGGTGAGTAGTGGGTGAGTGAGTGGTGAGTAGTGGGTGGTGAGTGGTGGGTGAGTGGTGGGTGAGTTGTGAGTAGTGGGTGAGTGGTGGGTGAATTGTGAGTAGTGAGTAGTGAGTGAGTGGTGAGTAGTGGGTGAGTGAGTGGTGAGTAGTGGGCGGTGAGTGGTGAGTAGTAGGTGGTGGGTGGTGAGTGATGGGTGAGTAGTGAGTGAGTGGTGAGTGGTGGGTGAGTTGTGAGTAGTGAGTGGTGGGTGAGTAGTGAGTGGTGGGTAGTGAGTGGTGAGTAGTGAGTGGTGAGTAGTGGGTGAGTGGTGAGTGGTGATTAGTAGGTGGTGAGTAGTGAGTGAGTGGTGAGTAGTGAGTGAGGCTGGTGTGTGTGTGTGGGGAGCGGTGGTGTAGTGGTTAGCGCTACGCTGCGCTAGGGCCAACACCGGTGACGATCATCTGAACCGCTCCTGAGCCTCCCCCTAGGTCGACTCAGCCTCAAATGAGTACCTGGTGCGGTGTGTATAACACCGCCGCTAGGGAGACAAAGGCGGCCGGGCGTGGTGCTGGCCACCCATCCCCTCGTGCGGCCCTTTTCGGTGCTCGCGAACAGCAACTTGGCCCCAACAGTCGACACGGGGCAAGGGGGGTATCTTTGCTCGTGGCCATGCTGATGATCTCTCATGAGCGTGGACGCGGAAGGCCACAGCCGAGAGAGGCTCGTGGTGAGGCCTGCGGTGTTTCCCTCCCGCCCGACTGCCCTTCGTGCCCGGCCCGACTGCCCTCCCGCCCGAATGGCCTCCTCCTGCCCTCCTCCTGCCCGACTGCCCTCCCGCCCGGCCCGGCCCGACTGCCCATCCTGTCCGTCTGCTCGCCCTCCTCCCACCCGACTGCCCTTCCCGCCCGACTGCCCTTCCCGCCCAACCCACTACCACTAACCCCACCCCTAACACTACCACTAACCCCACCACTAACACTACCACTAACCATACCCCTAACACTACCACTAACACTACCACTAACCCCACCACTAACACTACCACTAACCCCACCACTACCACTAACCCCACCACTACCACTATCACTACCACTAACCCTACCCCTAACACTACCACTAACCCCACCCCTAACACTACTACTAACCCTACCACTAACACTACCACTAACCCTACCACTAACACTACCACTAACCCCACCCCTAACACTACCACTAACCCCACCACTAACACTACCACTAACCCTACCCCTAACACTACCACTAACACTACCACTAACCCCACCACTAACACTACCACTAACCCCACCACTAACACTACCACTAACACTACCACTAACCCTACCCCTAACACTACCACTAACCCCACCCCTAACACTACTACTAACCCTACCACTAACACTACCACTAACCCTACCCCTAACACTACCACTAACCCTACCCCTAACACTACCACTAACCCCACCCCTAACACTACTAACCCTACCACTAACACTACTACTAACCCTACCCCTAACACTACCACTAACACTACCACTAACCCTAACACAGTGGTCCACAACCTTTACTGCAGCCTTGCACCCATTTGATTTTCGATCGTAATTGTTTTAATATTGTTAATAACTACTTAGGGGTTGATAAGACAAAGTAGTTGTGTAACTTAACATGCCCCGTGCCTTAACTTGGGTTTTCGATGATTTACCTTCTAGAACAAATCTGGCCATGTCTCGCACCCCGCCCCAGAAAGGGCATCCCACGCACCCCCAGGGGATGCTGGGTGATGTACCCCAGGTTAAGAAGAAGAAGAGCCACTGCTCTAAGGCAGCGGTCCACAACTTTTTTGGAACCAGGGATCGGTTTCGTGGAAGACAATTATGTCACGGACTGGGGGGGGGGGGGGGTTCATCATTGGGTCTTTCCCCATTTTCAAAGAAGCTCTCCAGCGACGTTTGTTTTTTACTCATTTTGGCTCGGGGTTAGAGCTTGTGGGCTCACCAAGACTGTGACTGAGACAAATGGCAGTGAGGGAAAGAGGCGCGGACGGAAGTGGTGAATAATAAAACAATGAGGGCGGGCTCCACTCGCGGACTCACCGCTCTCACCTCCTGCTGCTGTGCGGCCCGGTTCCTAACGGGCCACGGACCGGTAGCGGTCCGCGGCCCAAGGGTTGGGGACCCCTGCTCTAAGGGAAGCAAGCGGGACTGGGTAGGCCATGTCCACGGCTCGAAGGTACGACAATGGTCGAGACGAACCAAACGAGGGGATCACGTCCCAGAGAGTGTGGTGCCCGCGGAGATGGAGCAACGAAATCGGCTCTTGCGCAGCAGGAGCGAGATGGATCGTTGCACCAGAGAACCGCCTGCAGAGGCGACGGCTTGGGAGAGCGAGGGCCTCATTGAGCGGGTGGATAAAACCACGGCTGATCACGATGGTGACAGTTGTCTTGCGAGAGCATCGGGTGACGGAAGGGGCCTTGATCCACGCGTCAGGGTAGCGAGCTTCTACCTGGAGGGTCTAACTCCTTGGCAATGCGGTCTCTGGCTCGCTGTCAATTCGTGTTAACCCCTCGCCTGCCAGGGTACGCGATCGTCGGCGCCAAGCGTCCCGCGGTTGTCGAGATGTGGATTAGGCGGTGGGTGGCTCAAAGTTCAAGAGCGTTGAGCCGTCAACGGCTGGGACCCTGGGTTCACATCCAGGCAGCCGCCCAACTGTGATTAGATCCAGGTTCTCGAGTGTATAGTGGAGATGGTGTATGCCTCAGCCTGGTCACAAACAACTCCGCAAACACTATTGAATTCTAGCTTTTTTATTACTCTCATTCGACGAGCATTACTCCAAGGTGGCAGGGCTGGTCGAAAACACTGCCTCCTGTTTTTATCAGATGCAACCTTGCAATGATTTTGCTCTATGACAGTGGTTCTTCTTCTACTTCACCTGGGATGCACGCACCCCGGGGGTGCTGCGAGAGATGCCCTTTCTGGGGGTGCGACACGTGGCCAGATTTTGTTTTCAAAGGTGAATAATTTAAAACACAAATTGAGCACGGGCATGTCGAGTACAACTACTTTGTTTGATCAAACCCAATGTATTTATGAACCCAACTTTTTTTTACGATTCAGAACCAAATGGGTGCAGGCTGCAGTGAAAGGTTAAGACACCACACTGCTCTGTGATGATATCGGCGTCCGTGGGCTGTCTTATTTCTCGGGGGTACAAATGCACTGCTACTGGAAAATCACGAGAAACGTTTATTCCGTATGACATTTTAATGAATGTTTAATGCTTGCCTATGGGCTATGCATTAACTAGATCCTTGCATGTCAGCTGCCTTGTTACTTTGAAATCCTGTGCAAAAGCTTGGTCCTACAAACCCGAGGTTTGTCAATGAGAATCTTTCTAAATTGTATTTCTTGCAATATAAGTACTCTCTGTAGCTTAGTGGAACTCGTTTCCAAACACCCCTTCATGGGCCCTGCTTCATAGCGCTCTGCCATCCTCTCTGCCATCCTCTCTGCCATCCTCTCTTCATGTTCTCGTCATAGCTCTCTGCTCTGAAGAAGGTGCATTCCCAAAAACGTCGCCATTTCTTTACGTGGCGGTGTTGTTGCCGTGTGTGTGTTTGGGATTACGTTATTGATGCTTGTGCGCAGCGTCTTTTGTTCAGATGGGTCTCGTGTCGTCTTACCGGACCTCCTGTGTTTTGAGCAACGCGCATTGGCACGCAGCATTGCAGTGTACAAAAGCTCCCTTCCTTATCCACACCACCAGTTCAAGAAAACTGAATGTGCGTGGCGCCCGCGAGTGTCGTTTTCAAAATCGCCCACTCGAGAGTTGAGAAGATGCGGCCACCCCCGCCGCCACCACTACCACCACCTTAGGCACCAGTGCCAACGGCGGCCGCTGTCGGTCGTTACCTTGAAGGCGACGAGGTAGCAAACCCCCATACGGCCCTTCGTCTCGGTGAGGATCATAGCCGGCGTGTGGTGGCCACGTGGCCACCAGCTGGGCAGGTTGCTTGAGAGCGCACTCTGCTCCGCTTCCGAGCGCGTTTGCTGCCCACCCGATGGGATTGGCCCCAACGGTTCTAAAATAACCACAGGAAGAGGAGCGGTCTCCGGCGAAGCAGGTGAACGTCGACCGCGTGAAATACTCTCATATAAGCGCGTCAACTTTATCTATCTGTGATGAACGCTGCACTTTTCGTCGTCCCTGCGCCCCCTGTATGAACGACGGAGGCGCAGGGACAGACGCTCGATTACGTTAGAATCGATCTGCAGACGGCGGTCTCGCACGGCCAGCAGCTCCGTGTCGCCTTATCTCGATCCCGCAATCCCAAACAGGTGAAAGTCCACATCGAACCGAACCCCCAGCAAGGCCATCTACTTAACGACGAGAGAAAATTCACACGAAATGTCGTTTTCAATGAAGTTTTCCAGATGTAAAATGATATAAGCTTTTAATGAAGAAATACAATTATCTAATTTAAAACAATATAATTCAAAGATGTTTCATTTTACAACTTCAAAACGTAGCATCGGGTGCTTGCGTGAATGCGTCGTTCGTGTGCAACTTTTTACGTGACTTTCCTGGCCAAAGGCCGCGAATGGTTGCTCGGGAGTGCCGTCGTAGGTGCGGCGCCCCCGAAAAACCCCTCGTCGTAAATTGATAAAAATGCAGAAATCGCTGCCAGGACAGGTTCGCTCGGCGTGCGATCGGTGCGTACAACGTCTAAAAATAAATTGCGGCATATCCACGTCATGCTTTGTGAAGGTATTGCGACAGTAATGCCTCCGAGCCGCTTGTCGTTCCCGGAACGTGCAAAATCGCGATTCAGTTGATGACGCATCCTGTCCAAGCCCAGTTGTCTTAACTGTCAATAGTCTGTCCCTCACCACTCGGTTTAATCCCACGCATACCACCTCTCCGTGCTGCTGATGAAAGTGCTGTTTAATGTACGTTGAACTTCTTTCACACCGTACGTAGCCAATCGTGCTAATCGGAGGTGCGGGGAAGGTCAACAAACAGAAAAAGCAGCTCTAAAGAAATTATTTTCAGTCTCGTGCAGCCTGGAGCAATTCCACCGCCGAAAAATGGCAAAGATATATTTTTCGAGGAGATGTCTTAAAGTGAAGATCCTGAACCCTATTGAAAAACAATAGTTTAGTAACTTTTTTTTATTTTTGTGAAATGTTCCTGCGATGGTTCCTCCCAGCCTTGGTCTTGTCTCAAATGTCACTGAAAATATTTACAAAAGACTCAGCATCTGCGACTGTCACCTGCTCCCGCCACCACCTGCCCGTGTGTAAAACTATACACGGGGCACGCATGCACACACGCGCGCTCACGCACACGCGCTCACACACACGCGCTCACACACACGCGCTCACACACACGGCCCTGGCAGCCTCGTAGGAAAACAGAGAGAATAATTAGGGCAAAGATTCGCCATTGCATCAGCTTGGACTTCCCAGGTATTAAAATCGACCTCTGTCTTTGCTGACGGCCGTGAACGTCGCAAAGGTCAAACTGCACAGACTCTTTGCAGTGCTTTGATGGAGATAGATTTAAAACGCTTAACTATTGAAAACTGAACTTATTTTTTACTTTACCAGGTAAGGTCCCTCTGAGCTGTGTAGCTGTTTTTCAGAACCGACCTGGCTGCCACAAATGCTAGCTCAACGAAGTGGCTTATCGCGTGGAAATTTGTAGCAGCAGCGAAATATTATAAACGCATGTTTCTAAATGTGGAGGGAAAAAAAAACCGGCGGACCCGGAGAAAAATCCACGCGACCACGGGGAGAGAGTGCACGAAAACTCCGCATATACAGCGGGCGTCAGTGTTGGGATTGAACCCGCGACCTCCTGTACACCAGGCGAGGTAGTTAACATCTCGCCACCACGGCAGTACATCAAGTGGATTCATTTCCATCTGTCTTCCATCTGTACGAAGATGAAGGGTTATACCACCCCCCTTCTCCAGGTGCTTTGGTATCCTCCCACGTGTTTAAAGGGTAACTTGCAGAGTTGACCAAACATCCCGAATGTACGGCCACAGAGCTTGGGCGATTGTTAGCAGTGCTGGTTCTGGCTGCTGCGGCGTTACAAATTTGCGTGTATATTGATATTTAAAGCGAACGTGTTGACAAAGTAAAACATGACGTGAGAGTTTCAGCGTGGAGATGGATGTCCTTTCCGGATTAAAAAAAAAACTGAAGATCCGATCAAGTTAATGAAATGTTGGATAATCCCTTTTTTTAATATTCGGATTGACCCAGAAACATAAAATATATCACCGGCATGACATCATTTCCTTCGAAGATGTGAAAAATAAGAATAAGTTTTACCATATCTGGCAATATAACAGGTGCTTCGATGTTAAAATTCCAAGTTGATACCTTTTGCAAGGAATAAATTACTGCATGACCCACACACTTTACTTGTGGTGAACATGCAGACAAACATGGCTCTGATAACCTTTGGAATTGCCTTTGAAACTGATTGGCCTACACCAGAGAAAGAAGCCTGTCCCGAGACGAATTTAACCATATTTGTACTTTTATTCTTATTTATGTAGTGCATTCATTTATTATTTCACTCGATTTTTATTAAGATAATGGTAAATAAATCCAGAGTTCCTTGCACAGAAACTTTGTATATTGACTATTTGCATATTGAGGTATTTACTACATCAGGTTTTCATACAAAAGTCAGAAGTTGACACGAAAAATCCACCCAGCTCTGCGGTGAGCGATGTTCCCACCGCAAACCGAGACGTTTGCGAACAGGTCGTGCGAACAGGTCGTACGAAGTTACAATTGGCATACAGGAACATCGTATTCCTCGTGATGCGTGTCTGTTTAAAATACTCTAAACCGTTGGTTCTTAACCTTGAGTGCAGCCTTGCACCCCTTGGGCTCTCAATCGTTAAAACAATTATAATGTCAATAAATACATAGGTTTGATGAAACAAAGTAAAGTTGTCGCGCGACAGCGATGAGAAACCGCAAACTCTTCTCTGTTCCAGAAGGGGACCTCGCGTGCGCCAGCCGGGAGAGCCATGATGGAGGGCGTGGAGGTGGTGGTGGTGCACGGCGGCGCCGGCGTCGTCAGCGACGACCGGGCCGAGGCCTGCAGGGCGGGCGTGAAGCGCGCTGCGGCCCAGGGGGCCCGCGTGCTCGCCGCGGGGGGCTCCGCCATGGATGCCGTGGAGGCGGCGGTGGTGCTGCTGGAGGACGACCCCAACTTCAATGCCGGTAGGGCGCTCACGTGACCCCCCCCCTCCATGCGTGTGACCCCCCCCCACGCGTGACCCCCACCCCCACGCGTGACCCCCCCCCCGCGCTTGACCCCCCCGCTTGACCCCCCCCGCGTGACCCCCCCTCCGCGTAACCCCCCCGCCCGCGTGACCCCCCCCCCGCGCGACCCCCATCCCCCGCGCGACCCCCCATCCCCCGCGCGACCCCCCATCCCCTGCGCGTGACCCCCACCCCCCCCCCCCGCGCACGACCCCCCATCCCCCCATGTGTGACCCCCCGCCACTCCCCCCCCCCTCCCCCGCGTGTGACCCCGTTGCGCAGGCGTGGGCTCGGTGCTCAACGCGGAGGGGGATGTTGAGCAGGATGCCCTCGTGATGGACGGCTCGCGCCTCGCGGCCGGCGCCGTCTCCTGCGTGCGCAACATCGCCAACCCCGTGCTCCTCGCCCGCCTCGTCATGGACAAGGTGCCGCGCTACCCACCCTCGCCCTGGACGGGTGGATGTATGTATGTATGTTGAACTTCTTTCGCACCGTACGTAGCCAACCGTGCTAATTGGAGGTGCGGGGGAAGGACAACAAACTAACCAAAAAGCAATTCTAAAGCAATGAGGTGTCAAGCTAGATGACGATTTAAAAGTGCATCACAGCTCCCAGTGGCTGCCTAATATCGGAAGGGAGAGCATTCCAGACCGCTGCAGAAGCGCATCTGAAAGCGCCGCGCGATGCGGTGACCGCCTTTGTTCCATGGCCAGCCAAAAGCCGCTGCTGCCAGGATGACCGGAGTTTGCGTGATGGTGGTTTATCAGCGAGTTGGAAGGATGGATGCAGAGTTGGACGGGTGGACAGGTGGACACGCGGGCGGTCGCAGGTCATTGTTGGGTTAGGCCATGTTATGATCTGACCAAAATGTGTGTGAATACTACCCTCCAATATCTGACACAGCCAGACAAATTAAATTGTCACGCATGCAAGCGTTGAACCACACGCCGATTAGCATTTGCTTCAGTTCGCTCACCGGTGATTTGAAGGGCAATTCCTCACAACTCAAGTTAGCTGGAGATTGTATCTTGCCGCTATATTTACCGGCGAGTGAGCTGACGCCATAAGTCCTCCGCATATATACAGGGCCCCCAGAGGCACGTAGCAACAGCGAACGGCGATGATGCTGCTGTGACCGACGTGTCCTGGTGAGCATGAAACCGACTTTGCACCACCGCTGACCACTGGGACGATCGCGTCTTACCAGCTCCTTGGGCTGGCGGCATAAACAACGACAAGAAAAAAAAACTGCCGTGCGTTCTGGACAAGGCTGTGCGAGGTTTTGCGCGCGCGATGCTTGCACACCGCCGGCCGCGTGCAAGCGAGCACGGGTGGCTAAACACCGGCCTCCGTCTGCCTGCGTGCGGTGGCAGACGAGTCACACGATGCTGACGGAGAGCGGAGCGGCGGCATTCGCGCGCTCCCAGGGAGTCCCCGAGGTTCCCGCGGAGCAGCTGGAGACGCCACGCTCCCGCCAGCGCTGGCAGAAGAACCGGCGGCCCGACCCCCAGCGCCACCCAGACGAGTAGGGCCCCCCCCTCACTACTCCCACCCCCCACCCACCCCCTACCCACACTGCACCAGTACACACCAAAGTTCCCTCTTACCTGTAATATGTCTCTAGTCTCTAGGATAGTCTACGGGTCCACTGTTAGCCTTCCGCAGTGGTGGCCAATACCCCAAGCACCGTGATCCATCCTGGTGCTTGTCACCGGGAAGCTACGACCAACAATCGCGCGGGCGGATTCAACCCTGCAATGTACTCCAGACATAGCAAGTACACACGCCGACTTGGTAGAAGTGATGTGTTTCAGTGATCTTCATTGCAAGGCCACCGCGGGCCCACTGGCAGCCCCTGATGGCCTTTATCGCGGGCCCTGACGCGCACCCCTCATCGTCATCATTGTGTTGTCACAAGCCCCCAATGGTTTCAAATGGTGTGGCGGCCCTCGCACTAATGATGGCTTATCGGCGAAAGTGGCGCCCCTCTCAAACTTAGTGAAGCACACTGCTGTTTAATGCACAAATTCTTAGTCAGGGTATTTGCATTTGCCATCGGCCGTAAATAAATGTTCTGTCTGCCAATGTCGGTGTTTGTTCCGAGTTGTCCTGATATCCACAACAAAATCGCTCGCGATGATCCACCCGCGGATCGCGATTCACATACTGGCCTCCACCGCTCTATCGGATGGCTCACCGCCATTTACAATAAGTTTAAAAAGCATCATCATCATCATCATCACCTGCCTCCTAGGGCAGGTTACAGGAAATGTTATGAGAACAGTATCACATTAATCTCATCACACACAAACGGTTTTGTCAACTAGTTTGTGTCACGCATGTAGTGTCAACGATTCAGAGACAGAGTTTCTAGGAGGCACTTTCTTCATTAACAACTTCCACGGTCTCGTCCACACACTCTCCACACGAGCTTAGCCTAGCCTGTACACAACACCGGCCGTCTAGCACTGACGGTGCTGACTGAGATAGCCAACTACTCTCCTTCGTAGCGCGATATCTAGTGGAGACGTTGAGCGACGACGGCGACGAGACGACAGCGACGACAAGACGAGTCCACTCCCAGAACCGGCCTGGGGCCTCCAGACGGGGTCCTCCGTGACCATTGCCCTAGTTCCTCCCCCTTGCCCACACCCCGTGCTCACGCCCTCACCGGCGCGTGAGCTGTCTGTCCACCACAGTTGCCGCTGCTGTCCACCAGCCGGCGCTATTGCACTACACATGTATTTACTCCCACTTGCATTAACAGAGCCACTGGTGAGACGTTAACTATCTCACCTGGTGTGCAGGAGGTCGTGGGTTAGATCTCGACCCTAACGCTTGTATAGTTGGAGTTTGCAGTGTCTCTCTCCCCATGGTCGTGTGGATTTTTCTCCACATTTAGAATTAACATCACGCGTTTTGAGTATTTGGCTGCTGCTATAAATTTCCACGCGATGATAAGCCACTTCATTGAGATATAATTTGTGATAGCCAGGTCGTTTCTGAAAAAAAGCTGCATAGCTCAGTGAGGCCTTGCCTGGTAAAATAAAAATAGTTAGATGGAGCCGGTGCAGAGCCACGCTTGACATTGGAGAAGAAGGGAGCCCACAGACACCAAGGCAATAGAGCCTCCCATAAAGCACACATACACACAATGGAGTGCTGCTCAGCGAACACAACGCAAGACAACATGGATCTACTAAGCGGCGTCTAAATGCGATCGCGTCTCAGGGCACCGCACAAAAATAGAGAGCACTGCTGTTGTGGTGCTGAGAGGCAGCCAACAGACTCGATTCTGATTGGTTGTTCCCCGTCATGGCGTGGCACCTGTTTAAAGGAAGCCTGGTCTCACTTCCTGAATTCTCATTGAAACTAACATTTTTTATATTACCAGGTAAGGCCCCTCTGAGCTATATTGCTCTTTTATAGAAGCAACATGGCCACCACAAAGATAGCTCAACGAAGTGGCTTGTCACCACGTGGACATTTATAGCAGCAGCCGAATACTCTTAAACGCACGTCGATCCTAAATATGGAGGGAAAAAACCAGAGGACCCAGAGAAAAATCCACGTGACCACGGGGAGAGACACCGCAAACTCCAAATATACAGCAGCAGGCGTCAGGGCCAGGATCTAACCCACGACCTTCTGCACACCAAACGAGGTAGTTAACAACTTGCCACATTGAGGCCCTGGGTACTTTATCCTGATGATGCCTCCCTCACCTATTCACAAATCAAACATCGTGCCCGTTACTAAACTTGGACGCGGTTGCGAGATTTGCTCTTCAACTCGCCAACAATAATTTGTACGCTGTTTAAACGCTCGTGCACGCGACAATTTAACTTGTTTGTCTGTGTCGGGTGGCGGAGAGTTGCACGACACACGTCTATTTAGATCACTTACATGGCCTCACGAAAACAATCAGTCGATAGTAAAACTACATCCCGTGGCGACGCCTCCCTGTGGCTGTGGCGCTCTCCCCCCCCCCCCCTCCGCCGACTGGCAGGCTGCACGGCACCGTGGGAGCGGTGGCGCGGGACCGCTCTGGCAACCTGGCGTGCGCCACGTCCACCGGAGGGATGACCAACAAGATGGTGGGTAGGGTTGGAGACACTCCGTGCATTGGTGAGTCACGCCGACGGCTGAACTACATCCGGTGACGCGGTTGGTCCATGGAGGTGGCACGGTCACCTTGCGCGGCTGTCGAGGGCCGGCGTCGCCACTCGCCCCTTTTCGTGAGCTGCCCAACCGTAAAAGTTTCGCACTTAAGTTGGCGGCTGACTTTGAAGCGGGCTGTGACGGAATCGTCGATCTTGCTGATGTTAGCCAATCAAATCGAGGGGGCGTGGTGGGGTTACACGACTACTCGATCCAAGTATTGCTTGCCAATGAATCACTTGCCAATTAATTGATTGCCAGAGAATCTTAATGAATCGTCATTTTCAAGATGGCTGCCCGTTCAATTTCGCGCGACTGCCGGATTGACGGAGCGGAATCGATTACGATCATGCATCGATTTACGATCCACAATGACCATATATGGGCGAAGACAACGCTCCCTTCGGTCAACGCCTTATTTTCTTCCATATATGGGCAAATCACCGATCGGTGATCTTGTCGCGTGTCCAAATTCATCGTGTTAAAGCGCCGCACCCGTGGTCACCACCCCCCCCCCGCCTCCTCGTGATCCGTGGTGCAAACAAATCCCTCGAGACGCCGGTGTACAGCAGCAAGAGCAGTTTATGGGAACGCGGTCGCAAGAGGTCACACATCTGGTGCAACGGCTCCTTCGCTGACTCCGCGTTGATGAATGAATGCCCCGTCCGTGGCCGCACTCGCGGGCCTGGCACGAGGTCCCTGGTGCAAACTCTCGGTTGAGGGTCGCACCGGAAGCCTCTTTTGTCTCCTGGATGTGTTTCCACTTTCTTGCACCGGAGAACCTCCTCGGTGCCTCGCCTGAGCGTGAGCGCCGCCAGGGTCGGGAGAGGCCTCATACCGATACGTCCCGTGAGCGCCACCGGGGTCGGGCAGAGACCTAGAGCCGGGCGGGCGTGTGGGCAGGCGGGTGGGCGGGCAGGTAGTGCAACGTCAAGTGCAATCACAACAACGACGACGATGATAACAACAACGGGCGTAGGGGAAAAGGAACCAAGTGTTTTAATTCGGGCTCTCGTGACAAACTCGTGTCAACAATAGTTCGAAGATACTTCGTGGAGGCACAACGCATGCACGCAAGGGTGTGATCGCACACAGGTTTGTGTGAAAAGGATTTTTTTTCGTGTTTTGTCAAATTATTTTATATCAGATCTCAGCAGTGAAGGCTCAGTGAGCCGAGGGAATGCAGGGCTGGGCTCGTTACACCCCGAGATGTACTCCTGCATGGTGGGGGTGGGGGGTGGGAGGTCAGTATGAAATATGTTGAAGATGATGTTAAAGTAATCGGTTCAAATCCAGCGTCGATGCTGGGCGACGTTTGATCGATGTGGGGTCTGGGGAGATGAGGGAGACCCGGCGCTTCGTGAATTTCGCGAGTGAGCCTTGGGCCCTCTATTTTGACGCCCGGTTCCTGGCAAGGCCGCTCATCGACCCCAAGTGGCGGCTTTGCGGCACGCGCCGTGCGTTGAACGTTACTCACCCAAAAAGCTTTCACCGCGCCTCCCCCCACCCACGTGCTGCTTGCTGTGACGAAGGCAAGGGAGAGATGGCCCGCTAAGTAGTGCGTGGTGAAAGTTTCGAGAGAGAGAAGGAATGCTTAGCCTGAGCCTTCTTGCGATCTCGAGTCTCGACGACCAGTGGGGAAATGGCATTGCCTCTGAAGGAATTGCTCCGAGAGATGGCGAGGTGGCTGGGTAGTGGGGCGAATTGGCTCGCAATATCAAGGGTTGACCAGTTCAACTCCCGGATGGTGGGGGGGGGGGGGGGGGGGTCGACTCGGCTCATCATCCTTTCCTCCGGGCGTTGATAAAAAGAAAATAGCTACCGCTTTGTGTCGGGAGGGTGGGAAGTCACCAATGGTTGAATCAGAATTCTGAACCTGTATTTATCCTGGAGAAACTCGATGAGCTATGAAGCTCTTTTTTATCACAGATAAGACAATACAAAACATTGGAGTGCAAAGTAAATGTGAATGGTAAGAAAATAATGAATCAATAAATAGGTAAAGTAGATGAAGAACACAATTACCAATTGTACACGTTCATAAATACTTCATGAAGTTGTAGAGAGACTGTTCTGACTCTCCCCCCGCCATATGACTGTGGCTCTGCAGGGGTGGAGGGGGGGGGTGTTAATGGGAGGATGGGCACCCGCGGCTCGATGCCCGTTTAAGCGGCAGAAGCTTTGACTCGGGAACCACGTCCATGAATGATCGCGATTCATTTTATTATCCCATTGAATGACATCTGTGACACTTCTGTACACGTGTGAAATTACTGGACATGTGTGAGCTACTGAACACGTGTGAAACTACTTGGACACCGGTGAACTTCTGGATATCTGTGACAAAGAGCTTTACAGCTCATTGGATTCCTCCTGCAGTGTAAATATAAACATTCTGACCCCATGCACCACCACCACCACCACCCACCCACCCACCGACCACCTTTTTGCAGCGCTCCTCAGCCATCTCCACGTCCCAGCTGGAGGACGTTGACTTCCGTCCCTGTGCGCCGGGGCGAGGAGATGGCATTTTGTGGCGGGCGGAGGAACCGCCCGTGTGTGTGCGCGTGTGTCGGGGTCTCATCGCACGTCGTCCCGTGCCATTAGCACCCCTCCCTGAGTTCCGTAAACCGAGCTCCCATCATCGTCGTCATCATCATCGTGGTCCCCCCCTCACCCCCCGCTTATCGCGCCGTACGATTAATGGGGCGGTCGGGGGCATGGGGAGGGTGCCGTATTTACTTTCTGTACATTCTGCGGACTGCCTCGGTACAATTGTCTGTGTGTGTGTGTGTGGGGTTGCGTGTGTTCATGTGGAGTAAACACGACAAGGTTGTTCCACAATGGCAAGGGGGGGGGAGGGGCGGGGAGGACTCGTGTTCACGCACCCCCCCCCACCCGCTCGGCGAGGCTTGCAGTCACATTGAGTTTATTTTATATTTACTTTGTATCGTCGCACTCTGTTTATCTAGGGACAGCTACACCGAGCCTCAATACTTTGTTCTTCTTTACGGGGAGGGTTCCTGCCGAGTTCATGGTGATTGGCGTGGTGGTGACCACCCGTGACCTCACAGCGATGTACGCTTGGGTTTGATTCCCGACCCGGGCGCCTCTCTGTGGAGTCTGTGTGTTCTCTCTCCGCCAATTCTAGTGAGTGTGTGAGAGTGACTGTGTGATTGTATGTAATCTGTTTGTTCTCTCTCTCTCTCCCCCTGTTTTAGTGAGTGTGTGAGAGTGACTGAGTGTATGGAGTCTGTATGTTCTCTCCCTCCCTGTTCTAGTGAGCATTTGACAGCAAGTGTGTGATTGTGTGTAGTTTGTATGTTCCCTCTCTGTTCGAGTGAGTTTGTGAGAATGAGTGTGTGGAGTCTGTATGTTCTCTCTCTCTCCCTATTCTAGTGAGCATGTGGGATAGAGTCATCTTGTTGGGCGACTTCAATGCCCGAGTTGGTCATGATGCTGGCACCTGGTCTGGAGTGATTGGAAGCCATGGGCCAGATCAGCTCAATAACAACGGTAGGAGGCTGCAATATTTTTGTACAGCCCATGGGCTTGTAATTACCAACACGCTGTTCTGGCATTGGCGCATCCACACCACATCATGGATGCATGCCGGGTCCAAGCAAGAACATCTGCTGGACTACGCAGTGATGGAACAGCGGATGCGGGCCCATGTCCTTGACTCCAGGACCTACCGTGGAGCTGATCTGCCCACTGAAATTGTCATCTGTAAGATGCGCCTGCCATTTTTCCACTCTGGTGGTGGGTGTACACCTAGGACCCCATTCAAACTCATAGTGGCCTGGTCTCAGCTAGCTGATGAAAGATGCAAGCGAGAATTTCATCATTGCTTGCGGCTGGGGTTGACATCATCCCCCACTCCTCCTGATGTCGAGGGGAAATGGGCGAGGTTTAGGACTGTGGCTCATGCAGCTGCAATAGCTGCTTTGGTTACACAGTCCAGACCTCCACAGAGATCCTGGCTGACAGAGGAAGTGTTCAGACTGGCTGAGAAAAAGCGACAGGCCAACTCTCATCGTCTACAGCATCCCATGTCAGAGAATGAGGAGGCTTACCGCAGCCTTCGCTCGGAGGTTCGGAGAGTCGTGAGGCACTGCAAGGATGGGTGGTGGTCACGGGTTGCTGAGGAGATGGAGTCTGCCTCAATGGCCCACACCTATTACCATCATTATGGGAAAAAACGGTGATCTAATCTCCGACCCCCAAGAACAGGTTTGCAGATTTGCTGACCATTTCTGTGAGGTCCTGGGGGAGGAGAAATCCCTCAGCCGGGAAAACATCATGGGACAAAGTGGGGATGACCCTGCTGAGGCTGCGGGGCCTCATATATTGGAAGAAGAAGTCACCCCCTGTGAGTGGCTGGCTGAGGTGCCATTTGTTGAGGAAATACTGAAAGCGATCCAGAGGCTGAGAACAGGAAAGGCACCGGGCAGAGATGATCTTCCAAGTGAAATGCTGAGGGAGGGTGGCGTTTGTGCACAGACTGCCCTACATGACATAACAACAGTCTGGACCACTGGACGGGTTCCACAGGATTGGAAGGATGCCCTGGTAGTCCCCCTCTTCAAGAGGCGGACTGCACAGACTTAACAACTACAGGGGCAGCTCACTCCTCAGTGTGCCGGGAAACGTCCTGGCAAGTATTATTCAACACCGCCTTGCTAGGCACGTTGAGGAGAGGTTTCAGGAAAGGGCGGTCCTGCACAGATGCCATATTTTCTTTCCGTCTGCTACATCAGAGGTGTAGGGAATTCCAACAAGACCTACATCTCTGTTTTATTGACCTAGTGAAGGTTTATGATACCATCACTAGGCCTGGGCTCTGGGTTGTTCTTCATGCTTTTGGAGTCCCTGACCCTCTGCTCACGATCATTAAGGACCTTCATGATGGTGAGCGGGCCCGGTACACTTCACGTGGCCTCAACTTGCACATAACCTGGCACAAACTTCGTGGTGACGTCACCGCCACTTAATGGCGAATGGCGCTTGTTGTTGTTGAGTCTGTATGTTCTCTCTCCCTGTTCTAGTGAGTGTGTGAGAGTGACTGTGTGAGTGTGTGGAGGCTGTATGTTCTCCCTCTGTCCCCCGTTCTGCACGGCTTTCATTCGAGTTTCTCTGGTGTCTTCCCAACTCATGCAGCCAGCTATAGCTGCACAGTTTGGTAGTACATGTTATGTATATCGTTTATTGTAAAATTTCAGTCACAGTTCCTATGATCACTGTTACATTGCTTTTATAGCTTTATTTTGGTGATTTCGAAAACGTTTTAGTTTAGCCATATTTGTTTGTTGTTGTACAGAGTTAGACTGATAACTTTAATCTAAATTGTCGTATGGTTGTTATTGTTTGACTTGCATCCCACTGGGATTTTTGCACACAACATTGATATACGGTGCTTTTTCTGGAAGACTTTGCTGTTTTTTCCTGGATTTTTCTGTTGCGTGTAGTCACTTTAAGATGTTTCTTGTTCATGTTTTTGCTTGTTGCGGTTGCACCCGAGTCAAGAGCCGCATGGCTCACAGGGTTATACCAAATAAATGAAACTGAAATTGAAAGCCAATGAAACGCAAACACATTGTCACCGGTGTTGGCCAAGACATCCCAATGCTCAAAGATGCCCGACAAATTACTCAATGAGGCATCACACAAACAGCCACAGCAGCAACGTCGCCCCCTGCTGTGAGAACTCAGCAGGACCCTTCGTAAAAACAGTCTGGAGACTCGTGCAGGCTTCCCTGGGTTAGACGAGGGAAATAATCATATTGGTGATAATATTATGATTGCCAATTTTGACCGTGATGCTGATGCACAATGGCCCGCTCTTATTTATTTTTGTAAATTGTCTCGGGATCTTGAACGTCCCAGCGTGAAGCAGAGACAGTGCATCATATTGACGCAGGAAAGACATTCACCCCACGATTAACCAGGGTGGCCGTGGGCTCGCAGCACGAATCTCTGGAGCATGCGGTAAGACACGTGGCCGTGACGGCTCACCAGAGCCACGTGGCCGTGTCCAGGTGCTGGGTGGATTGTCACATCGCAGGATCGTGAGAGGTAACGATGGCTTGGCAGGGGGGAGATGTTCATCCAGCCGCGGATTGACCATAGCTGATGGTGCTAATTACGGGGGCATGTGGTGATGACGGTGGTGGTGGTGGTGGTTGTGTGGGCCCCGTGTGTCTCCGCACAGGGAGCGGAGGCTACGCAGACAACCAGCTGGGGGCGGTGTCCACCACGGGCGACGGGGAGTCCATCATGCGCGTGGTGCTCGCGCGCCTCGTCCTCTTCAACGTCCAGCAGGGTGAGGCACCGGCTCCATCGCCGCCGCGGTGGCCCAGCGCAGGCACAGGCCGCCGCGGTGGCCCAGCGCAGGCACAGGCCGCCGCGGTGGCCCAGCGCAGGCACAGGCCGCCGCGGTGGCCCAGCGCAGGCACAGGCCGCCGCGGTGGCCCAGCGCAGGCACAGGCCGCCGCGGTGGCCCAGCGCAGGCACAGGCCGCCGCCGCCTCCGGCTGGCACGGCGTCGCGCGATATGCGTGAGTGTGTGCGTGGTGTGTGTGGTGTGTGCGTGGTGTGTGTTCGGTGTGTTGTATGTATATTGTGTGTGTGTGTATGTTGTATATATGTTGTGTGTGTATGTTGTGCGTGTGTGTGTTGTGTGTGTTGTGCATGTGTGTGTATGTTGTGCGTGTGTGTGTATGTTGTGCATGTGTGTGTGTATTGTGCGTGTGTGTGTATATTATGCGTGTGTGTGTGTTGTGTATGTTGAACTTTCGCACCGTACTTCACCAACCACGCTAATCGGGGGTGCCAGGGGAAGGATAACAAACTAAACGCACAAGGCAGTCGTAAAGAAATGAGTCCTCAATCTCGATGATTTACAAGTGCACAGCTCCAGAGTAGCAGCTTGAACTTTCTTCATCTCATCGTCCGCTGTCAAGCAGCGTTCACCTTTTCTGCCTCTCGACCGCTTCTCCAGAAGCTCTTCCGTCGATCTCGAACTCCTGAGAACGGGGCTCAGTCCACGTCGGTTTCTCCGTCGTGTCACCGCGCTGCCCCACGCTGCCCCACGTGACCACGCTGCCCCACGTGACCACGCTGCCCCACGCTGCCCCATGTGACCACGCTGCCCCACGCTGCCCCATGTGACCACGCTGCCCCACGCTGCCCCATGTGACCACGCTGCCCCGCGCTGCCCCGCGCTGCCCCATGTGACCCCGCTGCCCCATGTGACCACGCTGCCCCACGCTGCCTCATGTGACCACGCTGCCCCACGCTGCCCCATGTGACCACGCTGCCCCGCGCTGCCCCATGTGACCACGCTGTCCCACGCTGCCCCATGTGACCACGCTGCCCCGTGCTGCCCCATGTGACCGGCTGAACCACGCTGCCCCGCGTGACCACGCTGCCCCGCGCTGCCCCGCGTGACCGCGCCACCCCGGCGGGCCGACTATTTCTCGGGCAGGCATGAGCCTGGAGGAGGCGGCCGACTCGGCGCTGAGTCACATGACGGCGCGGGTGGGCGGCACGGCGGGCCTCGTGCTGCTGGCGCCCGATGGCCGCTGGGCGGCCCGCTGCAACTCGCTCCGCATGTCCTGGGCAGCCGCCTCGCCCGGGGCCGCCCTGCTTCACTACGGCCTCGAGCGCGGGGAGATCCTCGCCGAGCCGGCGCCACCGATGCCGCTCACCGCGCCCGGGCCTGGGGCTGGGGCTGGGCCCAAGCGGTGACCCGGGGGAGGGGGGGGGCGAGGACGGTGTCGTTTGCACGCTGGCGGTGATCACGGGCGGGCGGGCGGGTGGCGCTGAGACGTCGGTCGGGCGCTGTGCCGGACGGGAGAGGTGGCAGCGACGTGCCGACGTGGGTAGGAGGGGAGACGCGGCTTTGTTAGCAAAGCCAGAGTGATTTACAATGAGGCACTGTTTACAGCCCTGAGCCAGCGATGGAAATCCCACATTCCTGTGGCGGGGGGCGAGTCTATCCATAAAAAGACTACCCCCACAACGTGGTACCCGTTTTATCATCCCCCTGGAGGGATGATGGGCTGAGTCGACCGCTGCTGGATGAATGCTTCGCCCCACGCCGCGTCGAGCAGGAGGGGGCGGTTTGACACGTCGTAAGCGAGTGGCAGCGCTTGCGAACGTCGCGAGCTGTACATTGGCAGCGTTTGCCTCTCGTGGAACTGACGGACGCGGCTTGGGTACGAAGAAGAATGGATTTGCGTAGAGGCTTCCCGCCGGTGTCTCGAGGCCTCGCGGCCACGCCGGCGACACGGGGCGCGCGTGCCGGCGAGGCGGAGGCCCCCCGAGGAGCGTGTCGCTGTCCGCTACTGGACCCCCCACATGGTCTGTTCCTCAGGTTCTCGTTTTAAATTCGCAGGAGATGTGTTCAGAATCGCTGTGAAGGCGGTACGTCTGTGTGCGTCCGTGCGTGCGTGTGTGTAGGGAGCGGTGGTGTAGCGGTTAGCGCGGCGCTACGAACCTGGTGACCCCAGTTTGATTCCCACTCACAGCTAAAACCAGGGACGATTATTTGAACTGGTCCTTGGCCTCCCCTAGGTCGACTCAGCCTCAAATGAGTACCTGGTGCGATGTGTAAACATCGTCACTTGGGAGACAGGCAGCTGGTCATGGTGTTGGCCACCCACCCCCTTGTGTGCCGTGCTGGCCTTTATAGGTACTCGCTAACAACACTTACCCCTACAGTCTGTTCAGGCAATATGGAGGATCTTTGTCCCTGGAGCGGTGGTTAGCGCACTGCTCTACGAACTCTGCGAGCCGAGTTCGATTCTCGCTCATAGAAAACACCGGTGACGCTTATCTGAACCGGTCCTAGGCCTCCCCTAGGTCGACTCAGCCTCAAATGAGTACCTGGTGCGGTGTGTTAACATCGCCGCTGGGGAGACAAAGGCGGTCAGGCGTAGTCCTGGCCACCCACCCGCTCATGTGCCGTACCGAGCTTCATAGGTGATACTTTCCCCAATAGGTGACACTTTCCCCAACAGTCTGTTTAGGCTTCACGGGGGGTCTTTGTATGTACAGCCCGTTTTGTCACTCCACTGCTAGACGAGGGCTTCCCCCACGCTGTGTCGGTCTTGTGCGGTAGTTTATCTGTACTTCACCAGGGCGCTGCGGTGCTGCGGTGGTGAGATGTTAACGACGTCGCCTGGTCTACAGGAGGTCGGAGGTTCGCTCCCGACCCTGACGCCTGCTGCTGCTGTATATTTGGAGTTTGTTTGTCTCCTTCCCCGTGGTTGCGTGGATTAGTTCTCTCCGGCTCCTCCGGTTGGTACCTCCACATTAAGAATCAACGTCACCGCGCGTTTAGAGTATTTGGCTGCTGCTATAAATGTCCACAAGCCACTTCGCCGGGCCATCATTTGTGATGGCCAGGTCGCTGCTGAAAACAAGAGCTGTACAACGTTTAGTTGAGTACTGAAGGAGCTTTCATCGATTGAAGCCGCTGTCATTGTGTTTGTTCCTGTGAAAATTAAAAGGTTTTTCCTGTGGCCTCTTCAGCCGCTCTCAAGCCGTTTCTTCTTTAGCGCGTGCGTGGCCTCCGCTCCGGCGATGACGAATTCCCCAGGTCGCCGGGACCGCGAGGTGGCCACGTGCCGTCGTCCCCCTGATCTTCCACTCGCTCGCTCGCTCCCCACGGCGTGACCTGAGCGGGTCGCTCGTTGCGAGGATTTTTGTGTCGCAGCGGTTTTTGCGGTGCGGACACAGCGACCGCCCGTCCCGGTTGACGCTTCGGCGCACGTCAACCGTTGGATACTCGGCGCCGTCCGCTATGCGGTGGACGTCAAACGTCCTCGTGGTGTCGTTCGCAAAAAAAATGGGCCGCTGTGAGCACGCGCAAATTTACTCATTTGGGAAATGCGTCGTGGTGGCATCGGCCACTCCTTGCAAAACTAAAGTTCACCATGGGAGTCCAGTTCACCATATTAGTCCAGTTTATCATGGGAGTCCAGTTCACCATGGGAGTCTCTTTAAGTGACCACTTCATGACTGTTATTTATTGAAGGACCATCGCTGTCTCGTATTCACACATCGCAGCTTTTTGAAAAATGTATTTATTGATTTTTTTAAAAACCTTTTTACCGAATTCGTTATGAAATGAAAAATGTCTCTTGTTGTTGTTGGTTTGCCGAACCCCCCCCCCCCCCCCCCCCCAGGGCCGGATCATGGTCCCATGAGGCCAGTGGGCACATGTCTTTTGGAGCCCCCCCCCCCCCCCCGCTTTCCTATATTGGTGTCTTTCTTGTCTTCCTCCTCGCAATATCATTCACTAGATTGTCAAAATCTATCTGTCTGACAAGGTCTGACATAGGGGACAATGAGCTGAGACGTGTTTGGCAACATGCTATTCCACAGCTAATTTTTTTATTCTGGCAGTTTGTCACTGGGAAAGTTAGAAAAATCCGAAGTGCCACGAAAACATTGGGAAACACTCAAACGTCTCAAACAATTTATTTGGGCACTTCTCACCCTCAGAGTCAGACATGAAAGACGTGAATTGAAGGAGTTCGTTGGCAAAGTTCATGTCCAGGTCTGATGAATATGCATCAGAGAGTGAATTTACCTTTTCCACTATGACATCACTATTAGACACCTGATCTGACATAAACAGAACTCCAAAGAGACTGGTCAAACGCTTGTAAGCGTCCAAGCGATATTCAAGGCATGCCACTAGCTTATCAATGACCACATAAAATCTCTCCTTCCCCTCAAGTGTCACACCTGGCTCTGAGCTCTCATCTGCAAATGTTTTGCATTTTCTCTTTCGCTGAAGATCGTGCTTAAATCTCTCAACGAAGACAAAAGCTGCGCTGCGACAGAGATGTCAACGTCACTTGTCTGTAGGTGCATGCTTGTAGCTGCTACAGAGATGTCAACGCCACTTGTCTGTAGGTGCATGCTTGTAGCGTGGAACCGGTCAAGTATGACGTCCCAGAAATGTGCCATCAATACCATCTCTAAGGTGTCCAATTAGCACAGAGTCCAGCGGCCTCAATTCGACTATCTCTTGTCTCATCATCATTGCACACATCACCGAAGGCCGCTCTGATGTGGGTGTAATTTCTCCACAGTGCCTTGGTTGACACTGCCCGAGCAGTCCACCGAGCACTGGACAGCGATTTTAATGTCAGTCTGACATCTGTCTTCCGAAAGACTTTCCCCCATCTGTGTGTGGATGAAGAGCAAAATGTGTACAGTGACTGCAACATGTTAAAAAAAACTCGTCAGCCTCTGGGCTACTGTCATCAACTCACACTGTAAGCGCTGCGGGGCCCGGGAGCCCGAGTGGTCAGCTCACGCTTGAAGCGCGGAGGGGCCAGGGAACCTCACACTGTAGGTGCCGAGGGTCTGGGGGGCCCAAGTGGTGAGCTCACGCTATAAACACCCAGGGCCCGAGTGGTGAGCTCACGCTATAAGCACCCCAGGGCCCTCGTGGTCAGCTTGCGCTGTGCGCACTGAGGGCCCTGGCGTTCTACTTCCTTAGGAAGTCTTGGGCCACGCACCGCGCGCGGCCTGAGGCTTGGAGGCCCTCTGGCAGCCCGAGGCCCCAGGGAACTGGCCTCACTGGCCCGGTCCATAATCCAGCCTTGCTACCCCCCACCTCCCAGCCCGCAGGCGCGAGTGGCTTCCGAAAGCGGCCCACGAATGAAATTCCAAATTGAGCCGAGAGAGGGAGCCAAGGGATTGGTGTACAGACACTGTGCAGATGATCGGCAGCCAGCAGCCACGCGGGCCAGGCACCACCAGCAAGCTGATATACTCCAGCAGTGTCGGGTTTGTTGTGAAGACATCTCGCGCAGGAAAATGGCCAAGTAAAGAGCCCAGGAGGTGAAGCTGTTGCACGTTGGTGGAAAGCCACCTCCGTCGATATTTGGCAGAAAACAAGTTTTTGACGACCTGATGCATATTGGCCCCAAACTGCTTCCCGCCTCCCAACCAGTCCATATGTAATAAAAGGACTCGAACACTTCTTTCTGTCTTCGTGTCTTTATTCAGGTTCACGTCTTTACCCACACGGCACTCTGTTATAACTCCTGTATTTGTAGCCCCCGGCTATTCACTGCTATTATAGCTTCCTCTCCCCTCTGACTCTCTGCTTCATCTACTGTAACCTCCCCCCTGCAGACTCGCTGCTACCCCTATGCAGACTCCCGCTGCTACCCCTATGTGCAGACCCTCTGGCTGTCACTGTATGCAGACCCGCTGCCCACTCTCTCTGTGCAGCCCCGCTGCTGACTGCAGCCTCCTCGCTGCTTCGGGTCGGTCACCGCTGGCCAACGGTGCCGATCCTTGCTCCCCCCGTGTTCGTGGCGATCTCGCCACACCCTGCTTCGCCCTTCGTGGCCTTCCTCTGTTCCTGGTTCCCCGTCACTCCTCTTGCTCTTCCGGTTCCCCTCCTTCTATATCAACCCCTCTGACCCCCACGTGACCTAACTCCTCCCCCCCTGACGGCACCTCAGAAGGGCCGTTTACAACCGCATTACATCACCCTCCCCCCTAAAGAAAATCCAGCCGACCTCGGCTGAATTGCGACCTGAAAAGCAATGCGGGTGTAAAGGGCCAACACGCAAAAAGACACGAAGCATTGAAGACATTATAACAATAACACAACACAACACAATCTAACGAAACGTGAGGGATTTCGAGCGAGTACGGGTAGCCGGGCCGTCCCGGACGGTCGGCGGCCCACCCGCCGAGCGGGAACGTGGAAGGGTTTTAGGGGCGACGGGCGCAAGTTCTTCCGTCGCCATTGGAGGCCCGCCACTGTCCCGCTCGCGTCCAGAAACATCCCGTACTCGCGTCCGCGGAGGGATAGGAAGAGCTGCAGGTCCCGTGGGTTCTGCGGCTCCGGTCGGCGTCCCACAAGCGGAAGGTCCTCCTCCCTGCGGTGTCACGGCCGGCTTGTCTGTGAAGGGTACGACAGGCGCTCTCGCAAGGTCAGCAGACACAGGCAAGGGCGAGTCGGCAGCAACAGACCCCGGCAAGGCAACTTCGGGAGATGACGCATCCGGCCGTGGGGCAATGTATGGCTTCAACCGGGACGTGTGCACGAACCAACGCCGTGCACCAACCTGAACACGCGCCGACTGTGGGTTGGGAACCTCAATGAGGCGGACCGGACCCTGCCAAGGTCGATGTAATTTAGGAGATGTACCTGGCCGGACCTGTGGGCAATGAAGCCAGGCCAGGTCCCCCTTTTTCCAGGGACACTCCCCCTTTGAACGTCGGGCACACCGCTCATTCCTGGCCTGAGCCTTGGCAGTAGCCATGCGGGCATTTTCCCTCGCCTCAGCGACACGCCGAACGTTGTCCTTAATATACTCAGGAAGAGGCTTAACAGGCCCCCTCGCACCGGTTCCCAACTGGTCATGAATCGGCGGCACGTTCTCACGGCCGTACATAAGGAAAAACGGCGAGTATCCAGTAGCCGCGTGCGGCGTCATGCGATACGCCGAAAGCACCCCAGGGATATGCAAATCCCAATCAGATTGGTTTTCCCCGACTGTATGGCACAGCATGGCGGACAGAGTCCGATTCAACCGTTCCACCATACCATCCGTTTGCGGGTGGTAGGGGGACGTCCGTATCTTTTTAGTTCCAAGAGCCGCACACACCTCCCCCAACAATTTAGACGAAAAGTTACGTCCCTGATCCGTAAGGAGCCTCTCCGGAGCCCCTTTGTCCATTACATACCCAAATAGAAAGGCGTCAGTGATAGACGCCGCTGACTGGTCAGGCAAGGGCCAGGCCATCGGCCAGCGAGAGAGGTACTCCACCCCCACCAGTAAATACTTATTCCCTTTAGCTGATGGCGGAAAGGGTCCCAAAATATCTAACGCCACCAGCTCATTAACCCGAGATACTTTAAACGATTGTATCGGCGGAACATATGGATGTTTAGGCGGCTTACGGCGGGCACAATCGGGACACGCGCGAACGTGACCGACGACATCCGTCGTCATGCCGTGCCAATAATAGTCTCGTTGCAGCGTCAATAGGGTTTTCTGCACCCCCAGGTGTAAAAGCGTGTCACAGTGCAAAGATCTAATCAGCTCATAGCGCAATGACGCGGGCACAACGAGACGCCAGTGTTCCTGTATCCCTTCCCTCCACATCAGTAACCCATCTCGGAGAGCAGTTTCCGAATTACCACCCGCACCGACTTCCTTACCCGCCCTCTCCGTTCGTTTCCGTAACGACACCAAAGAATCGTCCAACATTTGCTCCCGAATCCACACAGACCTTGGAAGACGCAAAATCCCGTCAGCCGGTCCCCCTTCAACCGGTCCCGGTGTAAGCGGAGGTTCGAGAACATCCACTGCCCGCGCGACAGGCTGAGGGGGGGGCTGAGCCGGTCCACACCTATGCGTCCCCGACGCACACGCACAAGGGGATTGTTGCGGCAACCTGGACAGTGCGTCCGCGTTAGCGTGACGCACACCCTTCCGATGGTGAATTTGGAAGGAGAATTCTTGCAACGTGTCCAGCCATCTCGCCAATTGTCCGGATGGCTGGTCCATCTTAAGAGCGTACTGCAAGGCCGCATGGTCCGTTCGGACAATAAACGACCGACCGTACAGATACGGTCGAAATTGGCGGAGAAAATACACAATAGCCAAAAGTTCCCTGCGAGTGACGCAGTAACGAGTTTCCGCGGGAGACAAAACCCGACTCCCGTACGCCACCACACGCTCAACACCACCTTTTGACTGGGACAACACCGCCCCAATCCCGGTGTCACTCGCATCAGTATCCAGAATGAAGGGATGTTCAAAATCCGGATAATCCAACGTCGGCGCAGTAGCCAGTAGATCGCGCAGGCTCCGAAACGCCGCCTCCTCCGGCGGTCCCCACACAAATTTGTGCCCCTTCCCAGTAAGGAGATGCAAAGGCCTGGCGATAGTAGCGAAATTCGGAACAAATCTCCGGTAATATGAGGCGAACCCCAAAAACCGACGCACATCACCCACCGTGGCGGGGGTTGCCCAATCCCGGACACACGCAGTTTTCTCTGGATCCGTGGCCACCCCGTCCGCACTAACAATATGTCCCAAGTATCGAACGGAACGTTGCAGTAGATGACATTTCTTAGGCTTGAATTTCAAATTAGCAGAACGCATTCTGGCAAAAACGGCCTCCAACCGCAATAAATGCTCATCAAATGTGCGGCTGAAGACAATAATATCATCTAAATAAATGAGACATGTCTCCCACTGCAACCCCGTCAATACCAACTCCATCAATCTCTGAAAGGTGGCAGGGGCTGCATTCAACCCCATCGGCAGACAGTTAAATTGGAACAACCCCTGCGGCGTACGGAACGCTGTCTTTTCCCGCGAGGGCTCGTCAAGGGGAAGCTGCCAGAAGCCCGAAGAGAGATCTAGCGTTGAAAAAAACTTAGCCCCTGACAAGGCGTCGAGAGAATCGTCCATACGCGGCAGGGGATACGCATCTGCCACCGACACTTTATTTAACTTCCGAAAATCCACACAAAATCGTAATTTACCATCTTTCTTTTTAACCAACACGACAGGCGCGCCCCACGGGCTATTAGACGGTGATATAATATCCGCTTTCAACATGTCTTCCACTGCCTCTCGAACGTGCTCACGCTCAGCCGGACTCATCCGACGCGAGTTCAAGCGGATAGGGGCCGCGTCCCCCGTTTCGATGTGATGAGAGAGCAGCGAGGTGCGTCCCAAGTCCAAATCGTCCGAGCTAAACACATCGGAATAGCTCGCTAATAATTTATGAATCGCACAACGCTGCTCAGCGGAAAGGGCCGAATTTTCCGCACATAGTTCGGCGATCCAACGATCGTCCACCCCTCCGTCGTGTGAAACACCACCCACCAGCCCCCCGTCCGGAATGTCACTCTGAGCCGTAAACGCCGTAGTGGCGTGTGCCACAACGGTACCAGCCGGCACACACACGCTTTCAGAACTCGCATTTAACACCTCCTGTATTTGTAGCCCCCGGCTATTCACTGCTATTATAGCTTCCTCTCCCCTCTGACTCTCTGCTTCATCTACTGTAACCTCCCCCCTGCAGACTCGCTGCTACCCCTATGCAGACTCCCGCTGCTACCCCTATGTGCAGACCCTCTGGCTGTCACTGTATGCAGACCCGCTGCCCACTCTCTCTGTGCAGCCCCGCTGCTGACTGCAGCCTCCTCGCTGCTTCGGGTCGGTCACCGCTGGCCAACGGTGCCGATCCTCGCTCCCCCCGTGTTCGTGGCGATCTCGCCACACCCTGCTTCGCCCTTCGTGGCCTTCCTCTGTTCCTGGTTCCCCGTCACTCCTCTTGCTCTTCCGGTTCCCCTCCTTCTATATCAACCCCTCTGACCCCCACGTGACCTAACTCCTCCCCCCCTGACGGCACCTCAGAAGGGCCGTTTACAACCGCATTACACATACACACAGCACATACACAGTGCATACACAGCACGTATAGAGTGCATACACACATCACGTACACAGTGCATACACACAGCACATACACAGTGCATACACAGCACGTATAGAGTGCATACACACATCACGTACACAGTGCATACACACAGCACACACACAGTGCATACACACAGCACGTATAGAGTGCATACACACATCAGGTACACAGTGAATACACACAGCACATACACAGTGCATACACACAGCACATACACAGTGCATACACAGCACGTATAGAGTGCATACACACATCACGTACACAGTGCATACACACAGCACATACACAGTGCATACACAGCACGTATAGAGTGCATACACACATCAGGTACACAGTGAATACACACAGCACATACACAGTACATACACACAGCACATACACAGTGCATACACAGCACGTATAGAGTGCATACACACAGCACATACACAGTGCATACACAGCACATACACAGTACATACACACAGCACATACACAGTGCATACACAGCACGTATAGAGTGCATACACACAGCACATACACAGTGCATACACAGCACATACACAGTACATACACACAGCACATACACAGTGCATACACAGCACGTATAGAGTGCATACACACATCACGTACACAGTGCATACACACAGCACATACACAGTGCATACACACAGCACGTATAGAGTGCATACACACATCAGGTACACAGTGAATACATACAGCACATACACAGTGCATACACACAGCACATACACAGTGCATACACAGCACATACACAGTACATGCACACAGCACATACACAGTGCATACACAGCACGTATAGAGTGCATACACACATCACGTACACAGTGCATACACACAGCACATACACAGTGCATACACACAGCACGTATAGAGTGCATACACACATCAGGTACACAGTGAATACACACAGCACATACACAGTACATACACAGCACATACACAGTGCATACACACAGCACGTATAGAGTGCATACACACATCAGGTACACAGTGAATACACACAGTACGTACACAGTACATACACACAGCACATACACAGTGCATCCACACAGTGCGTACAGAGTGCATACACACAAAGACACCTCACACACAGCACACACATATATACACACAACAACAACGGCAAAGCTGGTGTTTACAGCGAGTTGCAGGACCTTTGAAAGCCGGGTCGGCACACGAGGGGCTGGGTGGCCAGCACCACGCCCGGCCGCCTTTGTCTCCCTAGTGACGATGTTTTACACACCACGTACTCATTTGAGGCTGAGTCGACCTATTGGGAGCCGAGGACCAGCTCAGATCGTCACTGGTGTTGGCCGTGAGCGGGAATCGAACTCGCTACTAAGTGGCGGTGACGTCACCACGGTGCTTGTGCCAGGCTAGGTGCACTTTGAGGCCACGTGAAGAATATATGTTGAACCTCTTTCGCACTGTACTTAGCCAACTATGCTAATCAGTGATGCGAAGTGTGCAAGGCTCGCTAGAAGGAGGTTACGGGGCACTATCTACGAACCGCCGTCAAACGTTCGCCATAAGTTCGCTGCGCGGAGGAGAGGGGAGGCCAAGATGCCCCTCGCCTTCCGTAGCGCACTTTTGGCGCTTGCAAAGGCTGCCTTCCTGAAGATGGACCACGACGGAGTCGACTCGTTTTGTCCTCAAGAGATTGTTGATGTTGACAAAGGACCTCAACATCGTGCTGCCGGCCGTCGACGAAGACTATTTGTCTTCTCTCAAGGTTGCAAGATGCGTCCAGGCGCACCAGCTCTTGCAACGACATCAAGGGTTGGCGGCGTGTACGGCGCCTCTTGAGGCGCGAAGACAAGTCACGAAGCATCACACACTCGGCCCCTGAATTCACCTCACGCATCGCGTTCGGTCGGTTTTCATTCCCGTTGTGTGTCGGGGCGTGAGGGTTCGGATTTTGCTTGGGCTGACTGACCGCTCCGACCGGCTCAGTGGTTGGAGTTGGCCCATAGAGTGGTTGCCACGACCGCAGGTTAATCCGCTGTTATCGGGTTGAAATCAGAATACTCGTCGATACTGGTGCGTCCACGACTATCATTTCTGAGTCGATTTTTTACATTCTGCCCCCTAAATGTCAGACCCTATGTCCCGTTATGGTTCCGGGCTTTGCCGCGAACGGCGGATCTTTGGGTATCATTGGGAAAATAACAGTGGAGGTGTATATTGGAGATATCAAATTTATGGGACCAGTTTTTGTATCAATGTCCCCTTACTGTTCCTTGCTTGATCGGGACTGACTTCTTGGAGAAGATGCCTCTGAAAATTTTGCTCAATCAAGGGTGACTTGAGTTACCATTGGGCCATTGCATAGCCTTCTTGCCTTCTCCCACTCGATTGTGCACGGCCAACGCTACTGTACAAGGGCTTGCGAGTAAGACCGTAAAGATTCACCCCGGCACGCAAATGTTGGTTCCCTTACAATTGCGCAAGCCGCTAGACCAGGAGGCGACTGCTGGAGGAATCCTCCTATGACCCTCAAACAAAGCCATTCGTCGGTTGACGTTGGTGGGGCCCAGACTCTGGTATCCAATCACCAGGAACCATTCATTCAAGTCCTGAATGCAGGGTTGGATACGTCTGTCATTCAGGAGGGCACCGTGCTAGCCCACGCATCGCCCACGCTTCGCGAGGAAAACTATGTTGGCGGTGTAGGGGTCACGTCGAATATGATTCCGCATCAGATTTCTGATGAAAAGTCAATATGCTTTGTTCTGAAAATTTGGAGTTCCAGAGGGGGGAATTGAGGGTGCTTTTGCGTGAATTCTCCGATGTGTTTACCAAGGGCAAATTTGACATCGGCCGCACTATGCTTTTGAGTCACCACATCGATACGGGCAACGCCGCTCCCATCTGGCAGAACCCCGACCGGCTGAGCCCTGCGGAAAAAAGAACACGTAAGGCTGGTGGTTAATGAAATATTGGCCACTGATATTATCTCACCATCCACCAGCCCGTGGGGAGCCCGGATTGTTCTTGTTAAAAAGCAGGATGGTAGTTTGCGCTTCTGTGTTGACTTCCGCAAGCTTACCCTCTTCCTCGGATGGACGATTCCCTAGATGCTCTAGCAGGGGCACGTTATTTTTTGACTTTTGACCTCCTATCCGGATTTTGGCAGTTGCCACTAGATGAATCCTCTAAGCCCAAGACAGCCTTGAATTTAATCGGCTTCCGATGGGTCTTCATTCCACGCTGGCTACGTTCTAGCGATTGATGGAACTGGATCTAGCTGGCCTCCAGTGGGACTCGTACCTGATATATCGCGACGATGTTATCGTTTTTAGCCGTACGTTCAAAGAACATCTGGAACGGTTACGTGCTGTCTTTCTTAAAATGCGTGCGGCGAACGTCATTTAAATCGCAGAAGTGTCACCTGCTCCAAAAATCTGGTCGGTATCTTGGCCACCTAGTCAGTAAATCAGGGATAGCGACGGATCCGGACAAAACCGCATCTGTGTGTTCTTAGCTGACCCCCACGTCGGTGGGGGAGGTGTGCAGTTTGACTGGTGTTGCATCTTATTACCGCCGTTTTGTCGCCGGGTTCGCCACTATCGCCAAACCTCTCCAGGCCCTGACGGCAAAGGGTCAGAAGTTACATTGGGGGGAGGAGGAGGCTGCACTTGTTGTGCTCCAGGATGGTTTGGTGAACACCCCTCCCCTCTGATACTCAGACTTTTCCTTGCCCGTTCATTCTTGATACAGACGCTAGAAACACCGGAATTGGCGCTGTTCTGTCTCAGGTCGTGGAGAGTGTTGTAGCATATGGCAGCAGAGTGCTGTCTCCGGCTAAACAACGGTACTGTATCACACGTCGGGAACTTTTGGCTATAGTTTTTTTGTGCAGCAGTATCGCCCCTATCTTTATGGCAGATGCTTTGAGGTGCGCTCTGACCATGCTGCACTACAGTACACGCTGCGTATTGAGCAGCCGTCTGGCCAACTTTCACATTGCTTGGATGTCCTCCTTGGACTATTCCTTTACTATTTCCTATTGCAAAGGTACCCGACACATGAACGCGGATGCCCTGTCACGATTACCAACGAGCAACGGGTGCACGTGTTTCTCGGGGCACTGTAAGACGCCTACCGAGAACCCGCCCCCTCCCCTTGCGGCGTCGGTCGAGGTTGAAACCTCTGAGGAACGTGACGCCATTATTGGCTTGGACCATGCTGAGTGGGGACGCCTCCAGGTTGAGGACGCTTCCCTGTTCAACTTACGACGCCATGTCAAGGAGGCGGATGGGGGTGGGGATTGATGGGGTGTAGCCTTTGTCATCCTCAGAGGCGGACTGCTCATGCATTGGGATGGAGGGTTTGCTCCATTACAACATTGTCGTGCTTACTGCTCTACGGGGTAAAGTGATCTGAGCGGTGTATGAGCGACTGTTGCACCTGGGTGTGCATTAGACGCTAGCCACACTTAAACTCGACTTCTTCTGTCCTGGCATGGCAAAATATGTCGCTAATTTATTGAAGGGGTGTGTGCAGTGCATGTGGCGGAAACCCCTGTCTAAACCCTGTTGTCCACCGTTGCAATCCATTCAGGTCTCCCGCATAAATTAGCTGGTTACTCTTGATATTCTTGGTCCATTTCCTACTACCCCTCGTGGCAATAACTTTTTACTCGTGGGCATCGAATATTTTTCACGCTGGCCGATGGCCTGGCCGCTTCCCAACCAGTCAGTGGCGGCCATCACCAAGGCAATCCTCGATGGCTATGTGATGAGTGTCTTCTGACCGATCAGTGTAAGAATTTTTTTTCGAAATTGCTGCGGGAGGTGTGTGACTTGTTGGGAACAAAGAAAGTATGTACGTCGCCATACCACCCACAGACAGATGGAATGGTGGAGCGCTTGCACAGGACTCTGACTTCCATGTTGAGCCATCAGGTCAGCGAGTCTCAGCTTGACTGGGACTTGCATGTTCCCGGGGTTCTGGCTGCCTATAGAATGGCCCCTCACGCGTCCACCAGTTACTCACCATTTTGTTTTATGTATGGAAGAGAACACAACCCTCCGATTGATGTCCAATTACAAGCCTCATCAAACGAGGCTAAATCTATGCGCTTTACCCTTCAGAGGCTTTTGGAAGCGCGTGAGGCTTCCATAGAAAATTCCAATTTGCGCTAATTGGCAAATTAGCGGCTGAGGGGTTTCCGTCTTTCCGCACATGAGTGGGCTCCAGGTGACAGAGCTGGCTGGAGGGGGTCGGTTGATGTGATTCGGGTCGTTCGGCCCCAGTGCGTTCAAATTCTCTGGGATCAGCGGAGTTGGTTTGTGCATCCCTCTCGCCTCAAGCCTTTCATTTCACTGCGTGAATTCATCCCATCTCCACTACGCAGGGGCCGAGTGTCAGATGTGTCCGGCGAGTTGAGGTGTGTACCCGCTGAGGTTGGTTCTCAGGGGAGTCATGTGATCCCGTCCTCAGGTGCCGCACGTTTAACGTCTCCCAAGGCCGCCACCTGTGCCGTCTGCACAAGGACCTCCAAGGAGAGTGAACCCACCTCCCCTGGGTGCCCGGCCACAAGACTCGATCAAAGACTCTTCGGTTTTCGTGATCCCCATACACACACGCTCCCACACCGTCAGTTGGTTGTCGCACTCAGCAGGCCGTATTGGTTATTGGCTGAACCTGGCCTTCGTTGTGCTTGCGGGTGTTGTTACATGTGAGGGTGGGAGATGCTGGTGCTGGAGGGGGTCCCGAGGTTTTGCGTGTTACTGCATTTTTTTCTCTCTCTTCCCCTCTCTCTTCCGTTCTTTTTGCCTATTATTGTTCTGTACTTCCGTCGCCCTTACCCCGTTAGTTACTGTATATTCTGTATATAGTGTACATATTGGAAATATGGGTTGGGGTATTTATTTGTTGAATCACACTGAGGGGTTTTGTTCTTTTGTTGAGGGGGAGTTGACAGCTGAGACGTCTGAGTGCTGCGAAGGGGGATGGGGGGGGTGATGTAGTGACATCACGGGATGTCACTGTGTAGTACCGGCCCTAGAGGGGCACGGCGAGCGGTGTAGTGACATCGCGGACACCACATGATGTGGGTGTAGTACCGGCCCTAGAGGGGCACGGTGAGCGGTGTAGCGACATCGCGGATACCACGAGGGTGTGTGGGTGTAGTACCGGTCCTAGAGAGGCACGACTTGCGATGTAACGACACCGCGGACACCACAATGGTGTGAGTGTAGTACCGGCCCTAGATGGGCCTGGTGAGCGCTGGTTGACAGCGCTGGATGACACCACGCTTGGCGTGCAGTGCCAGTCCTACAGGACAGGGTGTGGAAGTGCCTGTCGTAGGAATGGGGTTACTAAAGGTCATGGCACTCTGGTTGACCCGAGAGGACACGTGACCGGTTAAGTCTACAAAGGGGCCCAAGTGGGGGCTAGGGGTGGTCACGTGGTGAGCATCCAGATCCTTCCCGAGGATTCTGGAAGGTGGTAGTGGCCAAGGGCGGAGCCAGCCACGCCGCAGAGAATATAAGCCGGGTCCCCAGAGGGACCGGCGTTGTTGTTGTTCATCCTGAAGAAACCTTCGTCAACGTTTTACGTTCTACCGAGTTTCCAACACGTGGACCTGGACCCGAGCTGTTGGTCTCGGTCCGTAGTAGCAGTTACGTGGTAACTAGTGTAGTTAGCCTGGTGGTCACCACTATAGGTTGTTATTCTGTTAAAGGGAAGTTATCCCGTTTGTTGGAGTTACATAAACGTGTCGCCTCCAAGTATACGTTTGCGACTCAGTTGAACTCACTACATATACACACAGCACACACACACAAAGACAAAGACCCCCCCCCCCATATAGCCTTAACAGACTGTTGGGGCAAGTGCTGTTAGCAAGTAGCACCTATGAAGGCCGGCACAGCACGCGAGGGGGTGGGTGACCAACACCACGCCCGGCCGCCTTTGTCTCCCCAGTGGTGATGTTTACACACTGCACCAGGTATGCGTTTGTAAGGCTGAGTCAACCTAGAGGAGGCCCAGCATCTGTTCAAATGCACTTATTAGTCGTGAGTGTTGGTAGCGCAGAGCGCTAACCACTGCGCCACTGCCCCCCACTACACACGCACAGGACACAGAGAGAGAGTGGTTTCTTCTCTCATCACCGGTTCATTTTACCAGGTAAGGCCCCACTGAGATGTGTAGCTCTTTTTCAGAAGCTACCTGGCTATCACAAATTATAGCCCAAAGAAGTAGCTTATTATCACGTGGACATTTATAGAAGCAGCCAAATACCCTAAACGCGTGACGTCGATTCTAAATGTGGAGGGAACAACCCGGAGGACCCGGAGACAAATACACGCGACCACGGGGAGAGAGAGACGCAGATTCCAAATATACAGCAGGCATCGGGGTTGGCATCCAACCCACGACCTCCTGCATACCAGGCGAGGTAGTTAACATCTCCTAGTCACCGAGGGAAGCGCGGTGTAGGCGCGGTGTTGGGGAGCGCGCGGACGACGAGTTGAGGCGCACCGCGTCTCGCTGCGTGACGACTGCCGCCAGCGCACAGGGTTCCCCATCGTGTACCCTGCCACTGGAGCCACCGCTTTCATCCATTTCCCCCGATCCGGTCCGGTTCGGGCCGCGCCGCTGGCGTCGCGCGTCACGAAATGAAGAAACTATCACATTCAGGACCTCTGCATAGAGAGACCGGCCCGCCGGAAGTGGACATCGCAGAGCTCCTTTTGAGATCCCTTTGAGTGGCCCCTCTGGCCCACAGAGTTGAAGGGCAGGCACTTTCCCAACCCACCCTGCTACATGAATCTCAAAGCAACACTTGGCGCAATGGTCCCTTTGCCGATTGCGCGGGACGAGCGGACGAATGAGGAGCGAGAGAGGGTTGTGCGAACCGCCACCCACGATGCCGTGCACCGCTCCGAGTTGATAAAGCTGCAGTCGCAGCATCTTGGGTAGTAGCCTAGCGATGGTGGTGGGGGGGGGAAGGTCAGAGGTCACCCTCCACGATAACAAACCCCGCGACACTCACCAATTTGGCGACACGGCTCTGCGGCAGTGCCGTGTCCATGGTTTCAACTCCGGGCCAGGCCACCCTGGTTAATATCGCTGCGGTCGTTTAACCGTTACGCACCCGTCGTGCTGTCTTGCCTCGCTCGTGCTGGTGATGCGAACGACCCCAGGACGTCGCTCGCGAGACCCAGCCGCTTGTTCGCTTGTTCGTGTGCCACCGGCGTCGTGGTCCGACTTTGGCCAAATGTAAAAAAAAAAACTCGCTCGCAAGTTGCTCGATTTGGACAACACACGCACACGCCAATTGTCGCCCCCGAGTGAGAAAGATGGGCAGGACCCTCCTGAAGAAGCGTTTTGGGGTCCCGGGTGAGGGCTTTCCTGGGTAATAAAACACAAACTACCAGCTTGTACATCGCCCGGCCAAACCGTTGCAGTTAATTTGAACGTCCGCGCCGGAGTGTTTTTCTGTTGTTTGACCCTGTTGTCGATACGCTTTTAAGCCTTGTTTATAGTTCTGCGCTGGATTTTCGTGTACAATAAGTTTGCATGTTACCTCCACCCTGCGGCCTCACTGCCGCCACTGCCGAGGCTCTTGGACTGTGGTCTCTTGCGTCTCGATGCAACTCTGTGAAGCTCTGTGCCAGCGGTTCTATACCTTTACTGCAGCCTTCCACCACTTTCGTTCTCAATCGTTCAAAAAATGTACAATGGTAATAAATACACAGGGGTTTGATGAAACAAAGTAGTTGTACCGACGAGCCTGTGCTTAATTTGTGTTTTCCATTATTTACCTTCTAAAACAATCTGGCCACGTCTCGCACACACCCCAGGGGTACGTGCGCCCCAGGTTAAGAACCACTGCTCTATGAGATTATATCCATCTCTTTGTAACTCTATGGCTCTCTGTGTAGCTACTATATATAATTCGATGGGTCTCTATGCAACTCTCTATGTAATTTTGTTGATCTCTATAAAACTCTTTAGGTTTCTATGTAACTCTATGTGGTTCTATGTAACTCTGGGTCTCTGTGTAACTCTGGTTCCCTATGCAACTCTGTGAATCTCCTATGTAACTCTGTGGCTATCTATGCAACCGCCCACCATGGTTTGATCCTTTGATTACTAAGCTCATGAAAACTAGGGATAAGGCTTGGGCATGTGTTCAGAAAAGTAATTTAGTCAATGACTGGATAGAATACAGGATTTTACGGAATAGATGCGTAAAAAAATACAGCATGCAAAAAATGCTTACTTTTCCTCCACTCTCCTAGAATCACATGATAATTTCAGAATCTTCTAGAAAACAATCAAATGTATCCTGAATACCTCCAAAACCAAGGTGCTATGCTTCTCACCAGGACTAAAGCAGGAAGTAATTTTCCCCAATTATATTCCTTAAATAATCATGAAATAGAGAAAGTCAAGATATATAAGTAGCTTGGGGTCATCTTTGATTCAAAACTGAATTTTCAAGATCACATTGATTATATTGGTAAAAAGACAAAAGACAAAATTGTGTTTCTGTATCGACACAAGCACTGCTTCCCCCCTATGTTCCGCTTGGAATTGATAAAAGCTACCGTACTGCCTCTACTTGATTACTGTGACATCGTGTATAAATCAGCCCCCAGTACTATACTGAAGAAGCTTGACTCAATTTATCACTCGGCCTGAAGATTTGCATTGAACTGCCCATTTAGGACCCACCACTGAGATCTCTACATTGGGTCAAACTTAACTTATCTTAATGATCGATGGCTTGTCCATCAGATCTTATTTATTCACGATGTAGTTACAAAAAAATCAGCAGACTACCTGCTGGATCTCCTCACTGTTTCGAAGAACAAATGTGACCTAAAGTCTTCGCTCATTAACCAGCTTCACATTCCTTATTGCCACACAAATACTGGAGGAAGGGCCTTTTCTATTGATGCCCCCAGGGTCTGGAATGCTATCGCCAATAAACTACAACTTGGATCACTACCTGTGCGATCTTCACTCAAAACTGCTCTAGAGGAGTTGTACACCCCGAGCTGCCACTGCTATTCACTGGCCTGAAATCAAATGTATCGTTCCAGATGACCGCTGCAAAGTATGATCTTGAGTTTTGATTATAGTGTGCTGATCTTTAAAGGTGTATTGAAAAATGTTGATACTGCTACTGATACTCCTGCTGTTATGGAGTGATACATGTTATGTATCTCGTTTATTGTTAAATATGAATCATAGTTCCTATGAGAACTGTTACATTGTTTTTATAGCTTTATTTTGGTCATTTTGAAAACGTTTTGGTTTAGCCATGTTTGTTTGTTGTAGTACAGAGTTAGCCTGATAACTTTAATCTAAATTGTCTTATGCTTGTTACTGTTTGACTTGCATCCCACTGGGATTTTTGCACACAGCGTTGAAATACGGTGTTTTTTCTGGAAGACTTTGCTGTTTTTTCCTGGATTTTTTCTGTTGCGCGTCGTCACTTTAAGATGTTTCTTGTTCATGTTTTTGTTTGTTGCGGTTGCACCCGAGTCAAGAGCCGCATTGCTCACAGGGTTATACCTAATAAATGGCACTGAAATGTAACTCTATGGATCTCTATGGCTCTCTATGTAACTCTATGGCTTTCTGTTTAATGCTATGTATTTCTATGTAACTCTATGTAACTTTATGGCTCTCTATGCAACATCTATGGATCTCTACGTAACTCTATGGCTCTCTGTGCCACTCTATGGCCCTCTATGTAAACACTCTATGGCCCTCTATGTAACCACTCTATGGCTCTCTATGCAACTCTATGGCCCTCTATGTAAGCACTCTATGGCCCTCTATGTAACCACTCTATGGCTCTCTATGCAACTCTATGGCCCTCTATGTAACCACTCTATGGCTCTCTATGTAACCACTCTATGGCTCTCTATGCAACTCTATGGCCCTCTATGTAACCACTCTATGGCCCTCTATGTAACATCAATGGATCTCTACGTAACTCTATGGCCCTCTATGTAACCACTCTATGGCTCTCTATGTAACATCTATGGATCTCTACGCAACTCTATGGCCCTCTATGTAACCACTCTATGGCTCTCTATGTAACATCTATGGATATCTGTGCAACTCTACGGCTCTCTGCGCAACTCAACGTCCTTCCGCCGCTACCGCCACTGCTGCGACGATCCGTGGTGGTGGAGGCGGGGGGGTGTTGGGGGCTGCCGTGGTCGCCAAGGTGACGAAGGGGGGGCGACCCCCAGCTTATCTCAGCCTGAGATAACAGCACCCCCCCCCCTGGCCCCTCTGAGAAAGTAGGGGAGGGGGGGCGAACGGGAACACGGCGTGCGCTAGCTGGGGGAGATTTTAGGGTACGCCGACCTTGTCCACTCGCTGGTGGTCGTCACTGCTCGTTATATAAGCTCCCGGGGGCATTGGGCCCGCGAGTTATGGGGGACAGGGGGAGGCGCACGCAGATAACGGCTGCCACGGAACAGCAGAATCGATGTTGTGAACTTCTTTGGCACCGTACATAGCCAACCGTTCTCATTGGAGGTGTGCACAGTGCCGAGAAAAAGTTTGTGAACCCCAAAGATAATTATGGGAATTCCATAATTTTACCATGATAGCCTTCTTGAATCAAAACTGGTCTTTTCTTAAATATCCAAAAGATTTTATATTCACCAATTCCATGTCTTTTGACACGAAATTACGTATGAATTAAACAACGAGTAATTAAGGTTCAGAGTATTTAAAACAGGAAATTAACCCCTGGTTTCATTAGCTCAATTAAGGGAATACAGTAATTAGAATTTGGTGTTTAAATAATTAGATACATCTTCAGCGGAGCGTTTGGGATGCCCACCCTATATAAAGATTAGAAAGTTTGTGGGTTTGGTCTTCACCATACAGGTGCGTGTGGAAACAAAGTCATGCCACGATCACAATAAATGTCTGAGGATCTCAGAATAAGAGTTATTGATGCTCATCAGTCCAGAAAGGATTACAAACCCATGCCTAAGGATTTGGGGCTCCACCAATCGACAGTCACACAGATATTCTACAACTGGAGAAAGTTCAAGACCAGAGTCACTCTACCCAGAAGCCGTCGTGCTACCAAAATACAGTGAGGGGAAAAAAGTATTTGATCCCCTGCTGATGTTGTACGTTTGCCCACTGACAAAGAAATTATCAGTCTATATTTTAATGGTAGGTTTATTTGAACAATGAGAGACAGAATAATAACAAGAAAATCCATAAAAAACGCATGTCAAAAATGTTATAAATTGATTTGCATTTTAATGAGGGAAATACGTATTTTGACCCCCTCTCAATCAGAAAGATTTCTGGCTCCCAGGTGTCTTTTATACAGGTAACAAGCTGAGATTAGGAGCACTCCCTTTAAGAGTGTGCTCCTAATCTCAGCTCGTTACCTGTATAAAAGACACCTGTTCACAGAAGAAATCAATCAGATTCCAAACTCTCCACCATGGCCAAGACCAAAGAGCTCTCCAAGGATGTCAGGGACAAGATTGTAGACCTACACAAGGCTGGAATGGGCTACAAAACCATCACCAAGCAGCTTGGTGAGAAGGTGACAACAGTTGGTGCGATTATTCGCAAATGGAAGAAACACAAAGGAACTGTCAATCTCCCTCGGCCTGGGGCTCCATGCAAGATCTCACCTCGTGGAGTTGCAATGATCATGAGAACGGTGAGGAATCAGCCCAGAACTACACGGCAGGATCTTGTCAATGATCTCAAGGCAGCTGGGACCGTAGTCACCAAGAAAACAGTTGGTAACACACTACGCCGTGAAGGACTGAAATCCTGCAGCGCCCACAAGGTCCTCCTGCTCAAGAAAGCACATATACATGCCCGTATGAAGTTTGCCAATGAACATCTGAATGATCCAGAGGACAACTGGGTGAAAGTGTTGTGGTCAGATGAGACTAAAATGGAGCTCTTTGGCATCAACTCAACTCGCCGTGTTTGGAGGAGGAGGAATGCTGCCTATGACCCCAAGAACACCATCCCCACCGTCAAACATGGAGGTGGAAACATTATGCTTTGGGGGTGTTTTTCTGCTAAGGGGACAGGACAGCTTCACCGCATCAAAGGGACGATGGATGGGGCCATGTACCGTCAAATCTTGGGTGAGAACCTCCTTCCCTCAACCAGGGCATTGAAAATGGGTCGTGGATGGGTATTCCAGCATGACACTGACCCAAAACACATGGCCAAGGCAACAAAAGAGTGGCTCGAGAAGAAGCACATTAAGGTCCTGGAGTGGCCTAGCCAGTCTCCAGACCTTAATCCCATAGAAAATCTGTGGAGGGAGCTGAAGGTTCGAGTTGCCAAACGTCACCCTCGAAACCTTAATGACTTGGAGAAGATCCGCAAAGAGAAGTCGGACAAAATCCCCCCTGAGATGTGTGCAAACCTGGTGGCCAACTACAAGAAACGTCTGACCTCTGTGATTGCCAACAAGGGTTTTGCCACCAATTTCAAAGTCATGTTTTGCAGAGGGGTCAAATACTTATTTTCCTCATTAAATGCAAATCAATTTATAACAGTTTTGACATGCGTTTTTCTGGATTTTGTTGTTGTTATTCTGTCTCTCACTGTTCAAATAAACCTACCATTAAAATTATAGACTGGTCATTTCTTTGTCAGTGGGCAAACGTACAAAATCAGCAGGGGATCAAATACGTTTTACCCTCACTGTATATACAGTATGAAGAAGGCCCCCTGCCCGAAACGTCGCCTATTATATATATGTTTTTCTATGGCCACGCGAGCGTTATTGATGGGTTTTTTTTTATATCGCAGTGGAGTCACCCCCTCCCCACAACTACTCTGTCTACCCTGCAGGGGCGCCACGGTGGCTAGGAGATGTTAACTACCTCGCCTGGTATACAGGAGGTCGTGGGTTAGAGTGTATGGGGTGCCATGGTGGTGAGCTGTTAACTACCTCGCCTGGTATACAGGAGGTCGTGGGTTAGAGTGGATGCGGTGCCATGGTGGCGAGATGTTAACTACCTCGCCTGGTATACAGGAGGTCGTGGGTTAGAGTGTATGGGGTGCCATGGTGGTGAGCTGTTAACTACCGAGCCTGGTATACAGGAGGTCGTGGATTAGAGTGTATGGGGTGCCATGGTGGTGAGATGTTAACTACCCCGCCTGGTATACAGGAGGTCGTGGGTTAGAGTGGATGGGGTGCCATGGTGGTGAGATGTTAACTACCTCGCCTGGTATACAGGAGGTCGTGGGTTAGAGTGGATGCGGTGCCATGGTGGCGAGATGTTAACTACCTCGCCTGGTATACAGGAGGTCGTGGGTTAGAGTGTATGGGGTGCCATGGTGGTGAGCTGTTAACTACCGAGCCTGGTATACAGGAGGTCGTGGGTTAGAGTGTATGGGGTGCCATGGTGGTGAGATGTTAACTACCCCGCCTGGTATACAGGAGGTCGTGGGTTAGAGTGGATGGGGTGCCATGGTGGTGAGATGTTAACTACCCCGCCTGGTATACAGGAGGTCGTGGGTTAGAGTGTATGGGGTGCCATGGTGGTGAGATGTTAACTACCGAGCCTGGTATACAGGAGGTCGTGGGTTAGAGTGGATGGGGTGCCATGGTGGTGAGATGTTAACTACCGAGCCTGGTATACAGGAGGTCGTGGGTTAGAGTGGATGGGGTGCCATGGTGGTGAGATGTTAACTACCTCGCCTGGTATACAGGAGGTCGTGGGTTCGACCTCGACCCCGATGCCTGCTGTAGATTTGGAGTTTGGGTTCCTCTCTCTCCCCGTGGTGGCGTATATTTTTCTCTGGGTCCTCATCACAACGCAATATATGGATCTCTACGTGAGTATGTGGCTCTCTATAAGAGTATATGGGTCTCTATGTGAGTCTGTGGGTTTCTATGCGAGTCTATGGGTCTCTGAGTCACTGGTGACCGGGCTGAGACTCACCAATCCAGTTTAATCACAACTCGCATCAACGTGAGTCTGTGGCTCTTTAACACTGCACTTGAGACGCCGGATTTAACCGCAGCAGCCGTGCAGCTGAAACCTGGGCCTCGAACCCAGGGATCCTCAGCGGTGCCAGCTCAGCGCTGAGCCCCCGACCACCCCAACTGCTTATTTTTTCAATATTTTTCGGAGAACAAAAGCCGTTTTGTTGAAGCGCAGGGTTGAAATCTCGGCCAGGCGCAGGGAGAGCGCGCGACAACCCTTCCTGCAAGAGGCCCCCCTCGCGGCGGAGTGCCGCTGGCAGCCTCTCCCGACTCGGCGTGTTTACGCCGCAAAGCCCCTCGCGCAGTCGCAGGGAGGCATGGCTCCTGCCAAGTTTTTCCGCAATCCCGGGCAACGTTGCTGCTGCCGTTGCCGCTGTGCGATTCCCCAATTGAGTCATTTGCAGGTAACGTTTCAGCACAAGCATGTTTGGCCAATGCCGGTTACGTTGTGTGTCCATGTGCGTGTGTGTGGGGAGCGGTAGTGTAGCGGTTAGCGCGCTCCGCTACTAACGAACCCAGCGACTCGAGTTTGATTCCCACTCGCGGTCACCAACACCAGTGACGGGTCATTTCAACCGGTCCTGGGCCACCCCTGGGTCGACTCAGCCTCAAATGGAAAGCTGGTGCGGTGTGTAAACATCGCCGCGGGGAGACAAAGGCGGCCGGGCGTGGTGCTGCCCTCGTGCGCCGTAACCGGCCTTCGTAGGTGCTGCTCGCTAACAGCACTTGCCCCGACGAGCTCTTAAGGCCTTGACGGGGGGGGGGGGGGATCTTTGTCTTCTTTGTTGAGCTTTGGGGAGAATGCCCAAACCGCACACGGAGAGGCGTGCGAGTGGGAACACGAGCGGGCCCACCACGCCGCTGGCCCCCATTGGCCGAGTCCCAGCGGAGCGCCACTGCGTAGGGGCCGCACGGCTCCTCTCGATGTGTCTCCCGTGGGGGCGTGGGGCAAGAAGCTTCATGAGCTCGTGGGGAAAAAAAGTTTGAGATTTCCTCGATTCGATTAAAGGAACCGAAGCTCAAGAAGCTCCTCCCCCATGGATGGGGGGGGGGGGGGCACGAAACGTCGGGGGGCTCGACCCCAATGCGCTGTGGAAAGCCACGCGGCAGCAGCAGCAGCAGCGGCAGTAGCGGCAGCAGCAGCAGCAGCGGCAGCAGCGGCAGCAGCAGCAGCAGCAGCGGCAGCAGCAGCAGCAGCGGCAGTAGCGGCAGCCGGACCGCGAGCGCCTGCGCCCTTGGGGCGAGAGCGTACGTACAAAGACAAAGATCCACTTCTTCCCGTGTAGCCTCAGCAGGCTGTTGGGGCAAGTGCTGTTAGCGAGCAGCACATATGAAGGCCGGCACGGCACACGAGGGGGTGTGTGGTCAGCACACCACGCCCACCCGCCTTTGTCTCCCCAGTGGCGATGATTAAACATCGCACCAGGTGCTCATTTCAAGCTGAGTCGACCTAAGGGAGGCCCAGGACCGGTTCAGATAATCATCACTGGCGTTGTCCGTGAGCGGGAATCGAACTCGGGTTGGCGGGTTCGTAGCGCAGCGCTAACCGCTGCACCACCGCTACGGAGTCCATCGTTCGTGCGCGCACACACCGTACGTACAGGCGGCCGGACGGAGCCTGGCTGCTCCTCCAGCCCCCGGCACGGACGGCGAGAAGCGGCGCGGCCGTGCCCATCGTGCAGAGGGTGGTTGGGGGGTCCCACGTGGTTTAGATTGGGAAGCGAACGGTGCCGATTGTGGTGGTGGTCAATCCAGCGCCGTGTCCCCCCACTCCCCGCCGGCACCGCGCGCCGCTGGCCGGACCCAGCTGAGCGAGCGCCACGGGGGGGCGGCGGTTTGGCACCGGACTTTCCTCAAGTGCACCTCTGGCTTGCGTCGAAACGAAGCGCCGGGTGGGTGGGCGAGTACGTGGGTGGGTGGCTGGGTGGCTGGGTGGCTGAGTGGGTGGGTGGCTGAGTGGGTGTCTGGGTGGCTGGGTGGCTGAGTGGGTGGGTGGCTGAGTGGGTGGGTGGGTGGCTGAGTGGGTGGGTGCCTGGGTGGGTGGCTGGGTGGGTGGCTGGGTGGGTTGCTGAGTGGGTGGCTGGGTGGATGGCTGAGTGGATGGCTGGGTGTCTGAGCGGGTGGCTGGGTGGGTGGGTGGCTGGGTGGGTGGCTGAGTAAGTGGGTGGCTGGGTGTCTGAGTGGGTGGGTGGCTGAGCGGGTGGGTGGCTGGGTGTCTGGATGTGTCTGTTTAGAGTATTTTACTGCTATACATTTCCACACGATACGCCACTTCATTGTGATATCATTTGTGAGAGCCAGGTCACTTACAAAATACAGCTATATAGGTCAGTGAGCCTTACCTGGTCAAATAAAAATATGTTTTATTGAGTCTTTCGTACCGTACGTAGCCAACCGTGCCAATAGGAGGTGTTGGGGAGAAAATTGCAAACTCTGGATTGCAACTTCACCATCCCCGAGTTAAAGAAGGCTGCGAATCTTGTCGTGAGAAGTCCGTTCCATGAGGTCCCATAATGAAGAAGTCCGTTCCGTCGTCCCAGATGTTATGTATATCGTTTAATGTAAAAGTTTAAATCACAGTTCCTATGATTACTGTTGTTGTTTTTATAGCTTTATTTTGGTGATTCGAAAACATCTGGTTAATCTAAATTGTCTTATGGTTGTTGTTGTTGGCTTGCACCACTTTGTGATTTTTGCACACAGCGTTTAAATATGTTTTTTAAATATTTGCTGGTTTATTTCAGGATGTTTCTGTTGCGCGTCGTCGCTTTGGGATGTTCTGTGTTCATATTTTGTTTGCTGCGGTTGCACCCGACTCAAGAGCCGCATGGCTCACAGGGCTATACCTAATACATGAAACTTGAAACTTGTGTGTCCCCTACACCCCCCATTTGGTTTGACTCTGGCCGGTTCTCCCCCTGCCCCGTGCTTCGGTCTCTCTCTCTCTCTGGTGCAGGGCCGTGCTGCAGTCAGCGCCTCCCCACGTGGTTTAAATAAGCGGCGGTCTCTGTTCGCATCGCGTCATCAAGCCAGGTCCACTGTGCACTGCGTGAACCGTCTCCCTCCTCTCTCATCGCTTTGTGTTCATTGTCCCTGGCTACCGCGTGCGTCTGTTGTGTTTACCCTCGGTTACAAAGATAAAAGTTGCCCATGCAGCAATTCTATTGTTTGTAAAAAAAAAGTTGTAACAATCTTTTTTTTATAATAATCACCCATTGCTCTGACTGCTTTGGATGGGGAATACACCGAGCGCGAGTGAAGTCACGCGGCGGTGCTGGAGGAGCTGCTGGAGGAGGAGAATGGGAAGAATGGGAAGTGAAACCAGAGAGAGACAGAGAGACGATGTCTCTCTCTCTCTTGGCATGAAAGGGGAAGCCAGTGGGCACAGGAGGGATACTCGCGCGCGGCGTGCGATCTGATGAGACAACGTGGAAAAGATTACGCATCACATTTCCACCCCCACCCCCGCCCACGACCACGACGCCAATTTTTCGTCCGCCCGCCTGTAACCAGCACGCCGCGGCCGCGGGTCTGGTTTTCATTTCTGCGCGAGACTTCTCTTTCTTTTTTTTGCCCAAGCAGCACGGGGAGCCGCGTGGAGCCGAGAGAGCGAAGCGACGCCACGAGGCGCCCGTTAGAACGAGGCCGGCGGAGCGTGTGGGCGATAGATCACAGCGGCAGCGGCGGCAGCGGCAGCAGCAGCGGCAGCAGCAGCAGCGGCGCAGCTCACAAACAGGGGGCCCATTGTGCGCACGCACGCCGGCGGGAACGCGCCAGCGCGCGCGCTCTCCCAAACGATCCCTCCCATGACCTAATGAGCCCCCCCCCCCCCGAAGGAAACTATTACTCACGAGCCAGCGGGCGGCTGCAGTCCCCAGGCCCCGTATCGAACAAAAACACCGCCGGGTGCCACCTTGGCAACTGAGGGTGCGCCGCGCGCCGCGGCAGCGTAAATCGCTTCCACCTTGCTGCGCCCGACGTCGCTTCCTCTCCCCGGCGCTCGGTGATTAGCCCCCCCCGCCCCCCCCCCGCCACGTGCGAGCTGCACGCACGGAGCGAGCATGGAGACGTTTTAGGTTTCCAGGTTTGTTCGGTTTTCGTGGGTTCAGTGAAATTGCCCGCGGCGGGCTCTCTGGTCGCCAAACGCCGGTGCTCCAGGCGGGCCCTATCCGTGCCCAGTGCACACGTCTATGTCTGTATGTGTGTGTGTGTCTCTGTGTGTGTGTCTCTGTGTGTGTGTGTCTCTGTGTGTGTGTGTCTCTGTGTGTGTGTCTCTGTGTGTGTGTCTCTGTGTGTGTGTGTCTCTGTGTGTGTGTGTCTCTGTGTGTGTGTGTCTCTGTGTGTGTGTGTCTCTGTGTGTGTGCGTGTGTGTGTGAACTTTTGTCGCACCGTACGCAGCCAACCATTGCGGGGGAAGGACAACAAACTACACATGATTAGCACGGTTGGGTTCAGTAAGGTGTGAAAGAAGTTCGACACATGTACAAACACACTCACCCACACACTCGCCCACACACTCACCCACACACTCGCCCACACACTCACCCACACACTCGCCCACACACTCACCCACACACTCGCCCACACACTCACCCACACACTCGCCCACACACTCACCCACACACTCGCCCACACACTCGCCCACACACTCACCCACACACTCACCCACACACTCACCCACACACTCGCCCACTCACCCCGCACCTGCGATGATCACAGTTTGGCTGAGTACGGTACGAAAGAAGTTGAACATACAAACACAAAAGGCAGTTGCAAGTAAATGAGTTTTCAATCTAGATTTAGAATGGATATCTGCAGTCTCCTTCTTCTGTAGGGCTGCCGATGGAGATTTGGGACCAATGGCCACAGTTTCACATCCAGGGGGTCACGCCAGCAGACAACCGCGTCAAGAGCAGCAGCGGAGTAGTTGCGTCATCGCCGTCGCTGCGATGTCGCCTTCGTATTTGTGGATCGGGTATGTTGAGCAAACGCGAAGGGGACATGACAGCGACGGTGATGATGCTACACCACCACTCCTCCACTCCTAACGCGGCGATCTCTGGCCTTGACCACCTCAATGTGAAATTGCAGTTGCCGCTGTGCGTCTACATCCAGTGGCTTCCTAACATCGGAAGAAAGAGCGTTCCAGACGGCAACAGAAGCAGCGCATCCGATCATCTCCAATGCCCCCCCCCCCCCCATGCGCTCAGGCGCCTGCACTCTGACTGCTTAGTGGCACGAATAGCAAATCGTGATGATGACGATGATGGTTGATTCTGGCTCACGGCCAACCAGTCCTAGGCCTTCCTTAGATCGACTCAGCCTCAAACGAGTACCTGGTGTGGTGTTTAAACTTCGCCACTGGGGAGACGAAGGCAAGCCGGTCGTGGTGCTGGTCACCCACCCCCTCAGGTGCTCGCTAACAGCACTTTCCCCAAGAGTCTGTGAAGGCATACGGGGATCTTTGTCTTTGGGTATGTATGTATGTTGAACTTCTTTTGCACCGTGCATAGACAACCATGCTAATCGGAGATTCGGGGGTGAGTGGGTGAGTGAGTGGGTGGGTGAGTGTGTACGTACATATGTACATTGAACTTCTTTCACACCGGACATAGCCAAACATCCTAATCGGATATTCGGGGGTGAGTGGGTGCCGGATGGAAACACTGGTGGATGCGAGCAATCCAATAGGAGGAACGGCCAGTTCCATTCGGCTTTTCCACTCATGGCGCTTGTAGCCACCACAGTGGTCGGGTGCGAAGGGCTGGTAACCCCTTCACCTTCAATTCAAGTACCACAAAAATACGCATTAAAATCTAACGAAGCTTGTGCCGGAGGACCCAGGGGGACAGACATCTATGACATTTCCTGGCCAAACTCCAATTGGCAGAGCCAGGAGTCTGAATCCTTACCCTCGGGGTTCCTCCAGAAGCAGCAAAAAGCCACTATGAGTGGCCACGTGGAATTTTCGAATACTCACTGTGGAGGAGAGGCTGCCACTCCTCTGTCAGGAGCCAGACCGGTACCGCCTGGATCTCTGTGGTATTCAGGAGGTCCGTTAGACTGGCTCTGGCTCCAGTCACCATGAGGGGTGGACAGTCCTCTACATAGGGCAGGAGACTGCCAAACAACAGGGAGTGGCTCTTCTTCTGAACAAAATAATAAGCGGGGCATGGGAGTGTGACGGTGAGGTATGGAAAGCTGGTAGTCCAAGGCTACTTTGAGCTCACCTTCCCATCCGCCAGAGGTGAGGAGTGGTCGTGGTTACTTATGCTTCCACTCAAGATGAACATCAGTGGAGGAATGCAGGCAAGGCCGATGAGTTAGATGCCTTCTATGACCTCCTGTCACAGGTGCTAGCTAAAATGGCCCCTCAGAATAGAATCATCCAGCTGAGTGACTTTAATGCCCAAGTTGGTCATGATGCTGGCACCTGGGCCAGATCAACTCAATAACAATGGTAAGAGCCTGCGAGACTTCTGTGCAACCCATGGGCTCGTAATTACCAACACGCTGTTCCAGCATCGGCGCATCTACACAACATCATGGATGCATGCCGGATTCAAGCAAGAACATCCAATGGACTACATAGTGACGTAACAGCGGATGCGGGCCCATGTCCTTGACACCAGGACCTACCGTGGAGCTGATCTGCCCACTGACCATCGGCTTGTCATCTGTAAGATGCGCCTGCCATTTTTACACTCCAGTGGTGGGTGTACATCTAGGACCTCATTCAAACCACAGTGGCCTAGTTTCATCTAGCTGATGAAAGTTGCAAGTGAGAATTTCATTATCGCTTGCGGCTGGGGTTGGCATCGTCCCCCCTCCTCCAGATGCTGAGGGGAAATGGGCGAGGTTTAGGGCTGTGGTTCATGCAGCTGCAATGGCGGCTTTGGGTACACGGTCCAAACCTCCCCAGAGACCCTGGCTGATGGAGGAGGTGTTCAGGCTGGCTGAGAAACACGACAGGCCCACTCCCACTATCTACAGCATCCCAGGTCAGAGAATGAGGAGGCTTACCGCAGCCTTCGCTCATAGGTTCGGAGAGCCATGCAGCACTGCAAAGATGGGTGGTGGTCGCGGGTTGCTGAGGAGATGGAGCCTGCCTCAGCAGCCCGCAATCACAAATCAATCTTTAACTCCATCAAAAAAGTAACTTGCAGTGCCACACCTGTTACCAATCTTAGGGGAAAAAATTGATCCGATCCCCGACCCCCAGGGAGAGGTTTGCAGATTTGCTGAGCATTTCTGTGACGTCTTGGGGAAGGTGAAACCCCTCACCCTGGAAAACATCATGGGGAAAAGTGGGGATGACCCTGCTGAGGCTGCGGTGGACTGGTTCCACAGGATTGGAAGGATTCCCTGGTTGTCTACCTTTTAAAAAAAGTGGGACTGCGCAGACTTAATCAACTTCAGCGGCATCTCCCTCCTCAATGTGCCGGAAAGGATTATTCAACATCGCCTTGCCAGGCATGCATCTTTGCTTTATTGACCTGATCAAGGCCTATGATACCATGAAAAGGGCTGGGCTGTAGGTTGTTCTTCGTGCTTTTGGAGGTCCTGACTTTCTGCTCACAATTATTAACGACCTTCATGATGGTGATTAGGCCCAGGTAAAACTACGTGGCCAGGAGTCAGAGCCATTCCCTGTTCACCTTGGGGTGTGACAGCGATGCACTCTGGCCCCCACAATTATTTAACATATTTTTCGACCATGTAGTTCGTGCAGCCTTATATGGCTGTAATGGAGGAAACTCCATCTGGTACAGATACAATGGGAGGGTGATCGATGCCCGGGCGTGGTCAAGGAATGGCTCCCTATTGCTCAACCATGTTATGTATGCTGATGATCTGGTGGTTGCTGCTCACTCAGCAGCCACCAGAGCGTGTCACTAAGAGGTGGGGCCTTATGATCAGCCCCACCAAACCTAAGCACCTGCCTGGGTTTTTTGTACCATTAAACACTCCACCCCTTCAACTCCCCATTGGTGATGAGGCAGTTGTGGAGGGACTGGAGAGTTTTCCATACCTGGGCAGTGTACTTATGACCAGCTCAAGTTTGACACCAGAGGTCTCACTCTGAATAAGTCGAGTGGCATTATCTTTTCATCGGCTGCATAACGTTGTGTGGAAGCTACCCAGTCTGTCACTCCACATGAAGCTTCGGGTTTTCTCGGTCACGATCATGCCCTCCCTTCTCTATACTTGCAAAACGTGGGCCCCCCTAATTGGACATCTTCGCCGGTGATAAACATTTAGGCTGGCCTGCCTATGATCCATCCTGGGTTAATTCAGCCTGGATTGTGTGAGGAGCTCACATATCCTTGAAAGATCAGGGCAAAGTCCCATCGGTGAGCTCCTCCGGTAGGCAAAGCTGCATTGGCTGAGTCATGTAGCCCGCATGCCCAGCCACCGCATGCCTAAACAGCTTTTATTCGGTCGGATAGAAGGGGTCAAACGGGCGTAGCATGAGCTAAAGAGGAGATGGAGTGAAGCGGTACAGGAGGACATGGAGCTGAGTGGATTTGGCGATGGCTGGTACCAGCGGTATCAAGATCGGCTACTGGGCACTTGGAGGCAATCGCCCTCCAGCAACATAGGAGGGCAGAGGAGCAATGCTCACAACAATGAGCGGAGCGCCAGGTGGCTAAAATGCAGCAAGTTGGCACAGTAGGGGGCATAGCTGGTGCATTGGCCAGTCATCTCAGTCTACCGATGGCATCTGGATCTGTCCCGTGACCTCCTGCCAGCAGGCGTTTGACACTTCATGTGGCCTTAAAGTGTACCTGGCCTGGCACAGGCATCTTGGTGACATCACCACCACTTAGTGGTGAATGGCGGTTGTTGTTGTTGTTGAATGGGTGGGTGAGCATGTATGTATGTTCAACTTCTTTTGTGCCGTATATAGCCAACTGTGTTAATCGGAGGTGCGGGCTTGAGTGGGTTAGTGGGTGGGTGAGTGGGTGAGTGAGTGCGCATGTATGTGTAGTGTCCTCCTCGGTGTGTGTATGTGGGTGTGGCGCACACACTCAGCCAGAGACGAGGTAGTTGCAGGAGGCACCTTCTCTCTTTATTTCCGTTACACCAACTCCGGCCTCCCTTCTCAGCCACGTTGCCGTACAGCCCGGCCTAGACACAACCCTGACCGCGTTGCACCGACGGCATCGACCGAGGCAGCCAACTACTGTCCGGCCACGCAATGATTGGGTGAAGGCAGCAGCGACGAAGGCGGTGACAACGACAGCGACGATGAGATGAGTCCACTCCCAGAACCAGCAGCCCGGAGCTCTTGCTGTCCGCTGCTTTTATTCTACTCGGCGCGGCCTGGCTCCGCCCTGGCCACGCCTCCCTTCTCGAACCTATCAGAGGGTTCCCGGGGGCCTCCCGATGAGGTCTTTTGTGACCCTTGCCCCAGTTCCTCCGCCCTGCCGGCAACCACAGCCGTGTAGATGCTCGACGGCGTGAGTGCGCTAACTGTTCACCACAGTTGCCGCTGCTGGACAGCAGTCGGCGCTGTGTCACTACATGTGTAAGTTGAAATTATTTCACAACGTACTTAGTTAATCGCGCTAATCGGAGGTGCGGGGTGAGTGGGTGGGTGAGTGTGTGGGTGAGTGGGTGGGTGAGTGTGTGTGGCCGAGTGGGTGGGTGTGTATGTATGTATGTTGAGCTTCTTTCGCACCGTATGCAGCAAACCCTGCTAATTGGAGGTGTGGGTAAGGCCCACTGAGCTACGTAGCTCTTTTTCAGAAGTGACGTGGCTATTACAAATGATCGCTCAAGGAAGTGGCGTATCATTACGTGGACAAATACTCTCAATGCATGATGTTGATTCTAAATGTGGAGGGATAAAACCGGAGGACCTGGAGAAAAATCCACGCGACCACAGGGGGAATGAGAGAGAGATTCTGAAATCTCCAAATTTATAGGTGCCAGGGTTTGAATCGAACCCACGACCTCCTGTATACCAGGCGAGGTAGTTGACATTTCCCAACCACCGTGACTTCTCGCCATTGAAATTGTGCGCTCCCAGAAGGCCGGTGCGGCTGATGAGGAAGTCGTTGGCTCTGCTATACAGCAGCCACATTTGCTTTAAATGCTCTTTTTTTGTGCAGCGGATGCCGCTCAGGGGGTCCATGGCCCCGGTCACTTTTTTTTGCGTCTCTCACAGGGAGGAAGGAAGGAGAAGGAGGATTGTCACTTGTTGCGACCTCCCGTTTGGCTTTCCTAGCATCGTCCGGGTTGAGAGTCCCACCTAGTCGCTGACCGCTCGGCGAGTGTGGCCGATCATGGAAGTAGTCGACTCTGCTTTTCTTCGCATAATGAAAAAAACTCAGGCAAAACCCCTGGGGCGGATGGGAAAAGGCTGCGGACGCGATCAAAGAGGCGGGCTTGAGCAACTGACCCCCCCCCCCCTCCCCGCAATGTCTTTCGCAGGGAAATACAAAAAAATATTGGCGGGCGAGAACAAAACGACGCCTCGGTCGTTGCCCTCGTTTAAAAAAGAGGTGAGGGACTCAACTCTGAACGAGCCGCAGGTCCGTCAAGACGCCATGCGGCTACGCGGGGAGATGGTTTGCGAAGGGGCCAGAGCGCTCCAATGTTCGCGGAGCGGGCAAGCTTCTAAACGAGGCCAACTCGGCACGTGACCGCGTTGGGCAGTGAAGTGGACTTGCGATCCACAGGTCGCTGGTTCGACTCCAAACCTAAGCTCTTTAAAACATTGCGCGCACTTGTGAGCCCAGTACATCACCAGTGCGGATCGATCACACATTGAAGTAGCCTTTCTGAAACAACAACAACAACAACAAAACCGTTTTTGAGTCTGTTCCAGAACTGGCTCAGACTCAGGGATGGATCCCGAGCATGAGCTGGTAGCCATGCTCCAGGCTCTTTAGGTGGGAGGACCTCGAAACTGCCCACGCCGTATCGCACGTGAGGGTTACAGGCGCGGGTACAGCAGCAGGTCGCCGTGAGCCCGCGGATCGTAATCGGGAGTCGATTTACCAGGTGAGGCCCCACTGAGCTGTCGATATTTTTTTTCAGAAGCGGACCTGGCTTTCGCAAATTATAGCTCAAGGAAGTGGCTTGATACGTGGACATTTATAGCAGCCGAATACTTTAAACGCTTGTTGCTACACGTGGAGGGGAAACCGGAGGACCCGGAGAAAAATGCACGTGACCACTGAGAGAGAGAAGCATCGCAAACTCCAAATCTACAGCAGCAGCCATCAGGCCCGGGATTGAACCCACGACCTCCTGTATACCGAGCGAGGTCGTTAACATCTCCGAGCCACCGTGGCGACCAATAACGACCCGCGTTCCGGCAGGGGAGCAACGCGCTCGTTGGTACGTGTTAGTGGCACGTGTTAGCGGTACGTGTTAGTGGTACGTGTTAGTGGTACGTGTTAGTGGTACGTGTTAGTGGAGATGGAGCGAGGGAATGGGTTAGTGCGCGGGTGACTGGCTGGGCGGGTTGTTGCATTGCGAGAAATTGCGAGAGGTTGCGGCGGCACCGTCATCCAGCAGTGGATTGACCATGGCTGTTTGACGATGATGAAGCTTCGCGTTGGGATGATATCGCATTGCCGAATCGGAGCGGTGCCTGAAATCTTTCAGGAGACAGACGCTCTTAGACCTCAAGCACCCTCCTCTTCTGCTCTGCCTTCATCCCGACAGCCTGCCCGCAGATTGACGAGGACGACCGTCAGTCTGCTGCGTTGCTGCTTCGAGATGTCACCGAGAGAGAGAGAGAGATTCTCAAAACGCAACGTGAAGAGGACGCAAAAAAACAAGCGAAAAAAAAAACCTTCACCACAATAACCCGGCGCTCCATCTGTGTGTACATATATATTTTTAGACGTAATTGCTCCAAAGCACATTGGGGTCCGCCATCGGAGCCGCGCGCAACTCGCGGTCGAGTTACAAAGCCCCAGAAAATAGATCGCACATCTGGGGCTGGCTGGGGGTCGGGGGGGGGGGCTCAGGGAGTGGGGGGGGCTTGGCTGGCAAGACAATCAATGTCCATGAATTAGAAACAGATTTGTATGAAGCTGTAAAGTTGGACAGCGGACCCTTGCGCTAACCCGGTTTCCTCCCGCACACGTGCAGGCCATTATGAAGCGAACAGGGTGGGGGGCGGCGGTGGGGGGGGTAACAACAGATGTCCTTTGTGTTGTGCCTCGCCGGGAGAGTCGCGGAGGTGGAGCGGCAGAAATCCTGGGCAGGTTCGCGACGAAGACGACGCCAACGACGATGGCGCATCGACGACGGCGGTTAAACTAAAAAACTAAAACAATATATTTGTTATCCATAACAGAGGTAGGTTTTTGTTGGGGGGGGGTTAGATCGCGTAAATATATAAATGTGTCGTCAAACCCGCCATCACCACCCGACACGGCCAATTGGTAAGGTTTGTGACGTAAACACAGAACGAGCCACGACTTAATTACTGGCGAAACGTCACGATACTCAAATTGTGAACGCTGTGGGTTCACTCGCCAACACACGCCCGGTGAGTGCTGAACTAGCCACGAAATTGGCACGTTCTGTTTACGTGACAAACCTTCACTAATTAGCTGTGTCGGGAGGTGGCGGGTTTAACGACACATTTATACATTTCTATTTAAAGCTTTCGTGACTGCAGGAATTCATATTCTTGGTTCTTTCGGTAAAGTCACGTAGAAGGGAAATAATCATCATCAGGTTTTCACACCTGATGACGATTGCTTGTGTTGCAATCGAAACGTCGTGAGAATTGTATTATGTTTTATTTTTATTATTTTATTATTTCCCTTCTACGTGACTTTACCGAAAGAACCAAGAATACATTTATACATTGTCGCAATCTCACCCAAACAAACCCTATATTATGGATAATATTGGTCGTGACAACCTACAAGGTGCCAATATATTTGTATTTTATTTTACCAGGCAAGGCCCTCTGAGCTATGCAGCTCTTCTTACAAAAGCGGATCTGGCTGTCACAAACGATAGCTCCAACGAAGTGGCTCATCATCATCGTCATCATCGTCATCATCGTCATCATCATCGTCATCATCATCGTCATCGTCATCATCATCGTCATCATCATCACCATCGTCACCATCGTCATCATCATCATCGTCGTTGCCACATGGACATTTATAGCAGCAGCCGAATTACTCTAAACGCGTGATTGTTGATTCGTCATGTGGAGTGAGCAAACCCGAGGACCCGGACAAAAATCCACGACCTCCTATACACCAGGCGAGGTCGTTAACATCTCGCCACCACGGCACTATCAGAATTAGAATCAGAATATGTATTTATTACTAGAGGAATCCGATGAGCTGTAAAGCTCTTCTTCACCGATGTCCAGTCGGGGCATGACGTGAGAACGTTCCTACAACAAACATTACCAAAACATTATTGAAGTACAAAAGTACAAGAAAGGTAACAAAAAATCACCAAACCCACGACCTCCTGCGTACCAGGCGACGTAGTTAACATCTCGCCACCGCGGCGAGATGTTAATAGAGCAAGCCATCTTCACCAACCAACGACTCCGCCATGCAGACACAACAATCGATGTACAGTCCGTTCTTGTTATTCTTAGGTTTTTTCGGTAAAGTCACGTAGGTAAAACATTAAAATTAATAAAAATATTTATTTTTTATTTTTATTAATTTTAATGTTTTACCTACGTGACTTTACCGAAAAAACCTAAGAATATGAATCCTTGCAGTCACGAAAGCTTCAAATCTAGAATTAGTCCGTTCTTCGATAGCATGGTAGTAGTTGGGTTATGGAAAATCGCGTTGATATAAATAAATATATAACACAGGACATAAAGCACGGTCCATGAGATGCGTAACGCAGGCCGAGCAAAGACCGAGCCGCGTGGGTAACATCCAGAAGCAGCATCCAGCAGCAACATCCAGCAGCATCCCAATATGCCTTGTGTGGCGATGATGACGATGCTACACCGAGGCAGCAGTCGCTACAACCGTTCATTCCGACTCGCGGGCGACGTAGTTCCGTTCGCTCGATTCGCGTTATAGCCAATTAACGCTTCGAAAAATGCGTTCCCTTAAATACATTCATGACCGCGTTAAGTCTCCAATTCGCGTTATGAAAACCACACGCGGCGCTATGATAAAGGGTAATTTCCCGAAACGTCATTTAAAGGCCGCACACGCGCACACGCGCACACGCTTTGTTCTTATTGACGAACGTGATGTTTTGAGTTTAAAATGATACGTCCGCACAACTCGTCAAGACTATACGTGGGGATCTTTGTCTTCGTCACAACGTGATGTTGTCTTGGGCCCGCGCATCGTCTCGATAAAGAAATGAATAAATATTAACGTGAAAATAAAACACGAGACCTCAACATTGGATTAATTGAGAGACATTCAGTTTAAGTTTTCACTTATTAGGTGTAGCCATGTGAGCCATGACGCTCTTGACTCGGGTGCAACCGCAACAAACAAAAACACGAACAAGAAACATCTTAAAGTGACGACGCGCAACAGAAAAATCCAGGAAAAACCAGCAAAGTCTTCCAGAAAAAAGCACCGTATATCAACGCTGTGTGCAAAATCCCAGTGGGATGCAAGTCGAACAATAACAACCAAAAGACAAATTAGATAAAGTTATCGGGCTAACTCCGTACTTCAACAAACAAACATGTCTTAACCATACGTTTTCGAAATCACCAAACAATGATAACAGTGCTCATAGAAACTGTGATTCAAATTGAACAATAAACGATATACATAACATGTACGACCAAACTTTGCAGCCATAGCTGGCAGCATGAGTCACTCCATAACAGCTGGGTTATCAGCAGGAGACAAGCCCAGGGTGTCGGGCTCACGGCCCCCCACGCGGGAACGCGTCGCGCCCAGGAGGGCTGGCGAGCCGGACCGAAACGTCGCGTGATCATGAGTTTTTCATCCAGCAGTGGAGAGATCACGGCTGATCACGACGATGGTGTTGACACAAAAAGATCCAGTGCAGGTCCCTGTACTGTGCCCCCTCCCACCCCCTCATCATTCAATTCCACGTAAGCATCTCGTCTCCGCGCCCTTCCCTACGGACATCAACTTCTGTTTCCACCACCTTCTTCGCCCGGTGAGATGACTCCTCAATTGTTTCCCCATTGAGGGCGTCACACACCGCATTGGGGGGGGGGGGGGGGGCGACGGTGCCGCTTCACCCCACGACGCCTGTGGGCAGCTGATCCGGGCTGTAGGAGCCCTGAGCGAGCGGTCATCTCCACTTCGCGACTTCGCCGAGTCGTGAAGTGGAGCGAAGCGGCAGCCCAGCACAGGCCAGCCCCGTGACATTCAGTGCTCAGCACAATAGCGGCGATTATGCCAAGTCGCTCACCCCGCCGGCAAGACGACGACGATGAGTATTGTTGTTGTTGCAGGAAGTGGCCCATTAGTGGTGACGATGACGACGATGATGATGAATGGCTCTATAAAAATAGAGACTTGCGTACGCGAGAGGGCTTAAGAGGGTGGGGGGGGGGATTAAAAATACACCACAAGCTCTCCCTGACGTACGACTCTGATTTTCAAAGGTAGCCGCTTACACACACCAGGGCCCCCGTGATATATAAATTGCCTCCACATTTTGGAGGTAAATGATTATGTTATTCCGCCTTATTATTATTTTCCGCTTGTTTAACCCAGGAAACCTTTTAACGAATCTCAAGACTATTTTTTCAGGAGGGTCCTGCCAAGTTTTCGCAGTAGAGGGGGGGGGGGGCGATGTTGCTGCTGCTGCTGTGTGATCCGGATTGAGTGATTTGCAGGGAAATTGTCAGCACTGGCATGTTTGGCCAATATCAGGGAAATGATCAGCACTGGGATGTTTGGTTCCTGTACTTGCATCTATCGCGGTCATCTGCACAAGCGGCTCCTCACCTGAGTGGTGAATGGAGCAAGCGGCAGCACTGCTCAAGCCCCGTGACAATCAGCGCTCAACAGCGGCGGCGGCGATTACGCGAAGTCTCCACCCCGAGATGACTCTATTTTTATTATTGTTGCTGCAGGAAGTGACCCATTAGTGGTAACGACGACGATGATGATGAAGTGCTCTATAAGAATAGAGACTTGCGTACGCGAGAGGGTTTAAGGGGGGAATTAAAAAATACTCTGCGCGCTTGCTCTGACGTACGACTCTAATTTACAAAGGTAGCCGCTTACACACACCCAGGGCTCCCATAATGTATGAATTACCCATACGTTTTGGAGGTAAATTATTATTTTATTAAGTCTTATTATTATTATGTTTAACCCAGGAAAGCCTCGCCGAGTCTTCTCAAGACGCTTTTTCAGGAGGGTCCTGCCAGGTTTTCGCAGTCGCAGGAGGGGGGGGGGGCGATGTTGCTGCTGCTGTGTGTGGTCTGTTAGCCTAGGAGCACCCCCAGTGGCAACTACCCCTATGAATGATCCTGCTGCTGCCAGTAGCAGGGGGCGATGTTGTTGCTGCTGTGTGTGGTCTGTTAGTCATCTGGAGATCCACAAACAGGACCCACCAGGAGGACAATCGTACTCGACCCCGAGTGATTGCCGATGATGAGCCGAAGGGCACCCCCAGTGACAGCTGCTAGTAGCTATAGGAGTAGACTGGAGAACCCAGAGAAAACCCATGCAGAACAGGGTTAGAGGGAAGGACATACATCAAAATCAGAATATTAATGCTGTAGGAATGCGATGAGCTATGAAGCTGTTTTCGACAGATGCCCAGTAAACCAAACATTACAAACAACAAGGCCTGGAATTGAACTCAGGTCCTTGTTTTGCTGTGCGGCGCGATCATTTACCACTTAGTTACCGTAACTTACTAATTGCATCAAGTCATCGCAGTATTCGGCATTGTCTTTGCACTCGTCACCTTTTTGGTGTTATCTGGTCCAACACTCGTAGTGAGACTAGGCTCTAAAGAAGGCTGTCTGGTGTAGGCCAATCCGTTTCAAAGACAATGCCATATATTAACAGATCATGTTTGTTTGCATGTTCACCACAAGTGCCGTGTGTGGTTAATGCAGACTATTCCTTGCAAAATGTTTATATTTGGTGAACATCTTAACACCTCCTGATTTATTTCCAGAAAGGGTAGAAGATAAAGGCCTAACCCTGAAATTTCCTGCCCCATGCCCGCTGCTGGCACCGCTGTCGGAATCGGCCTCAACAATCGCATCAGATTGGCCTACTCTTCCACGCTGGCCGGACGTGTTTGGTAAGCGATGCGAGTACTCACACTTTACCCTGCCACACGCACGACCTACAGATCGACTTCACCGGTGGTGCTGGTGGTGAACCCACGTCCATTGTAGAGTGGACAAAGGAGGCGGGAGGATTTCAACTGCAGCCCTGCCGGGAGATGGCCATGCAATCGAACCTGCAACCCCCGTTGTTTCAAGTTCAGAATCACAAACTATATTTATTGCTGGGGGAATCCAATGAGTAACGCTCTTTTTCCCCACATGTCCAGTCGGGGCACGGGGTCAGAACGTTACAACAACAACAATCCACAGACACGATAGGAGTGCAAAGTATAAGAGAAGTAGCTTATCGCGTGCAAACTGGCAAGCCACAAGCCGGAGAGCATTATCACCCTCGGCACTACGGACATCAACGATGGCCCTCACGTACTCTGTAGCCGTGCACTGTGCACCAGCATGGACCTGAAGTAGTCCCCACTCGATCTGTTGATGTCCAACTGAACCATCATCAACATCACCACCATCATGAACATCATGGTGATGCCATCATCACCACGTGTCACCATCACTACCCATCGCCATCATCACCACGTGTCAACATTGCTACCCATCACCACTGAACACCGCAACGTGGTGTTGTATCGCTGTAACCCTCAGATCAACCCCAACCACCCTGGCTGCCCGTGCTGTCACCAAATCTCTCCCCCAGCCATCCGCCCGACGCAGCAACCCTCCGGGAAGTCCCCTGCGAATCATCAGGGACAACAGTCGCGGGCCTTCCCATCCACCAGGACCTCAATAACATCCCTCGACATCACTTGAAGTCACGCAGCAAGCCCCCTTTTTGGACCCCATGAGCTTAACCTTCAACGATGCGAGTTCGACTCCCCCATGAAGCTTGGCAGAGCTGAATGGAGGTCAACAGAACTCACGGACAGACGCCGCCTTGCTGCGAAAGAGCCAACGCAAAAAATCCCCTGGGGTTTTTGATCATCCACGAAGCTGCTTGTCTCGGCCTCGCTGTGCACTGCGTTGCACCGCTAGCTGAGTAGTTAACCTCGCGTTCAATAAACCCTCGGAGCCAGGATGAACGTCCGACTCCAAACGTCATTTATTGAGTTTATCGAGGAAAAACTGGTGAGAAAACACAGATACAGCATCTGTTATAACCCGGAAATACCAACACAATGAACATCACAGCACCAGAACATTGTCCCAGATAACATGTTTCCCAGCAATAGACCCTGGATGGACCAGGCCCCCACACTACCACTGAACAACTACACAAGAGCACAAGCCGATGCGTTGCATAAAGGCACATCGTGTATTCATCACACTGCACCCCAAATGTAAAGCATTACACATAACACTAAACTGTGGATGAGATACTTCGTCACCTTTGCTCTCAGGATCGCAACATAAACACCTGGGCACAAGTCTGACTCGACCTACTAAATCACAAGTAACATCCACAATAAGGAAAATTGCAGGCTTCGTTGCTAACTAGGCCTCGTATTTACCACAACAACTTAACAGCACCATAAAGGCATTTACATCACTATAACGGTCATTCCAACATTACAACAGCATTGCCAATATTATAAGAACATAAACAAACTTACAGACAATGCTTCTCAAAGTCCCACGATGGACAACTGCGGCTGGCTTCACTGGGACGTGATGTGTGCCGCCATCTTGAATTATATGCGTAATGGCCGACGCCCGCGTGGTTAAGCGGGAATCTTAATTCGCAACTTCCTGGTCACATGACCAAAACCAGCATCAAAAACAGGAAATTCCTGTGTACATACCCCCCCCCCCCCCCCCCCCCAATCTGCCGTGAGGCAAAACTCCTGCCGTGAGGCAGAACACTGCTCACAGTCCACCCTAAACCGTATCCACTGCACAAACCATGGCAGTAGATGCGGATAGACCTGATTCACAAATGGAAAATGTGAAAATCTCCGGCAGTGTGCGACTGTGGTCATCCAGAACAGGCCGTATAAGGTGTAATGATGCAATGCCCCGATCCACAAATACGAAGGAGACATCGCAGCGACGATGGTGATGATGATACACTACTCCGCTGGCTTCTGACGGCGGTTATCTGCTGGCTTGACCACCTGAATGTCAAATTGTAAGTTGTTGCTCTGCATCTACATCAGCAGCTGTATGACAAGAAGAAAAAGAAGAAGATATTCAGGCCGCACCAAACCAACGGTAAACAGTTGCAGGCACAGTTCACATAATTACCAAACCTCGCCTCCCCTGTCAGTTGAGGGTGACGTTATTGAATGGAGACAGAGGCCACGTGAAACTGATTGAGGGGTAGAACATTGGCCTAATGAGAGCCTCCTGTGTGGGACGCTTAGCAGACGCCCTCCCCCTGCCCACGAACTCCACGCGCCCCCCACCCCACCTCGCACCCCACCTCCCACACACAGAACTCACAGCTGGTCGCCATCTGAAACCGATTTGTGGAAGAACAATCGTTAAGGCCTGGCCCTGGAGTGCATCACGCCGGGCAGCTCGCAGAGACCACAACAGCTGTGTGGCCAGCGCTCGCTTGCTCGCTCGCTCTCTCGGGTAGCCGCAATTAAGGCACGGGGCCCATGAGGGAATCTTAACATTGAGAAGGAACAGGGGTGGGGAGCGGGGGGAGAGCCACGGGGAGGGCCGCATGGGGAGGACCACACAGGGAGGGCCGCACAGAGAGGGCCGCACGGAGAGGGCCGCACGGAGAGGGCCGCACAAAGAGGGCCACACGGAGAGGGCCGCACGGAGAGGGCCGCACAAAGAGGGCCTCACGGAGAGGGCCGCACGGAGAGGGCCGCACGGAGAGGGCCGCACGGAGAGGGCCGCACGGGGAGGGCCGCACAGAGAGGGCCGCACAGAGAGGGCCGCACGGAGAGGGCTGCATAGGGAGGGCCACATAGGGAGGGCCGCATGGAGAGGGCCGCATAGGGAGGGCCGCATGGAGTGGGCCGCATGGAGAGGGCTGCATGGAGAGGGCCGCATAGGGAGGGCCGCATGGAGTGGGCTGCATGGAGAGGGCTGCATGGAGAGGGCCGCATAAGGAGGGCCGCATAGGGAGGGCCGCATGGAGAGGGCCGCATAGGGAGGGCCGCATGGAGTGGCCGCATGGAGAGGGCTGCATGGAGAGGGCCGCACAGAGAGGGCCGCATGGGACGTCACGGAGTGCAGTGGTTGCTGCCATCGATCCGAATCGGCCAGTCATCTCAGTCAGTCGACCCATGGCACCTGGGCCTGCCCCGTGACCTACTGTCAGCGGGCGTTCGACACTTCACGTGACCTCAACGTGCACCTAGCCTGGCCGTGGAGACGTCACCGCCACTTAGTGGTGAATATCGGTTGTTGTTTTGTCATCACAATCGAGTTTATTAGCGGGGTAGTTTTTCTAATTTGGAAAATTTGGACCGTATTGCTGGCACACTATAGAAACTATAAAAGTTTTTTTAAAAATATTTTACCGGGGAAGGCCACCACTGAGCTATGTTGCTCTTATTCAGAAGCAACCTGGCCATCACAAATGATAGCTCAACCAAGTGGCTTGTCATCATCGCGTGGAAATGTATAGCAGTCAAATGCTCCAAACGCGTGATGGGGTGGGGGTCCTAGATGGGGGGGGGGGGGGGGGGCATGCTGAGTGAAGAACCTGGCAGGGAACGCGTGGGTAGAATGGAGAGCGAGACTTCTTTAGAGGCAACACGTTTATTATAACAAGGGTAACTTTAAGACGAAGGGGTAACGGGCCCTTCCACCCGATAATCTACGGAGGTCTGTCCTCCGGGCTAACGCGCCCTAACACTGGGGAGGCTGGGGTCTGGGTCCCGTCTTCGAGCTCCTCTTCAGGGTGACGGCTTCGGGTCTTCAAGAACACAACAGCAGCCGGACCCTTTCAGGGGTCTGGCTTATATAGTCAGTCCCGGCTCTCTCCGCCCTTAGCCACGCCCTCCTTCTCGAACCTTCGAGAAGAACCTGGGTTGTGGACATGTCATCCCCCCAGCTCCCTTTTGGGGGTCCTGGGGTCCATACCTCCGGTCACGAGCCCCCCCAGGGTTCAACCTGAGTGCCACAGCCCAGCTTGATCCGGGCACTCTTCCACCCCCTGTCGTTCTGGGGCTGGCACTACAACCGGGGAGCAGTGGCATCACCCAGGAATGCCACTCCACCTGTAGATTGGGGATAAATGTGTAGAGGAGCATTGTGGGTAACCAAAGGGGCGAGCAGAGGGAGGTGCGAGCGCGTTGCCAATCAAGAATGACATCACGGGTTACAGAACGGGCTTTAGAGAGCAACTTCGGGAACATGGGCGGAGCCGAGCTGGGGGGGAGGAGCCGCCCAAAGGGTTCTTAAGGGGGGCCCCGTGACGAAGACGGGGTCGTCGTAGGGAGCCAGGGTAAGGATTAGCTGCAGAGGGTCTCTCCCTCGTCGCGGAGCGGTGTTGGCTGAACCTCCGCTCCGGGCAGACAAGTGGGAGAGCCAAGGGGATGGCCGAGGGTAGGGTCCCGTAGTATTCAGTAAGGGTCGGCTTGAATAGGGTCTCTCTCTCCTCGGCGCGGAGTGGTGTTGACTGGACCCCCGCTCCGGACAGAAGAGTGAGAGAGCCCAAAGGGGATGGCCGAGTGTAGGACCCAAATAGTCTTCTGTGTCCGGGGTAAAGGGCCAAGATAGAGTGCACCTACACTGGTGTGAGCATAGGATGTCGAGTGTAACAGTGTTTTATTAAACGGCAACAGCGCTTATAGAATTCCTCGTCTCCGCGTGGATCCACTGCACTACAAATGTGATTTCGTCACCTGTGAGCCAATCAGGTGCGAAGGCCAAAGGGGAGGGGGGGGGGAGTTAATGTTTGGATATAAATTACAATTGATATCCATTACTGGTTGGGTTATAATGTACAGTCCCGTTGTCGATCCACTGCTGGATGGAACTCTCTCTGTGCCGTTCTGCAGGTGACCGTTGTTTCATTACAAAGCACAGGCGAATGGTACTGCAGCACGTGTCGATCCATTGCCGGGATGATGGCCTCCCATCGGTCATCATCGTAGCGATAATAACAATAACACCACGATTTATAACGCGTGTATATCTCGTGAGTCGGATGTTGGATCGAGAACTCAGAGGCGACGAACCAGAGCTCAAAAGTGCCTCGTACGCCAGCCTGGACCAGGTGAGGGCTGAACAGGTGAGAGCCTGAACAGGTGAGGACCTGGACTAACTGTGGTACAGGGTAACAGGAGCTGTGGTGCAGGGTGACAGGGGCTGTAGTGCAGGGTGACAGGAGCTGTAGTGCAGGGTGACAGGGGCTGTAGTGCAGGGTGACAGGAGCTGTAGTGCAGGGGGGCAGGGGCTGTAGTGCAGGGTGACAGGAGCTGTAGTGCAGGGGGGCAGGGGCTGTAGTGCAGGGTGACAGGGGTTGTAGTGCAGGGTGACAGGAGCTGTAGTGCAGGGTGACAGGAGCTGTGGTGCAGGGTGACAGGAGCTGTAGTGCAGGGTGACAGGAGCTGTAGTGCAGGGGGGCAGGGGCTGTAGTGCAGGGTGACAGGAGCTGTAGTGCAGGGGGGCAGGGGCTGTAGTGCAGGGTGACAGGGGCTGTAGTGCAGGGTGACAGGGGCTGTAGTGCAGGGTGACAGGAGCTGTGGTGCAGGGTGACAGCAGCTGTGGTGCAGGGTGACAGGAGCTGTGGTGCAGGGTGACAGGGGCTGTGGTGCAGGGTGACAGGGGCTGTAGTGCAGGGTGACAGGAGCTGTAGTGCAGGGTGACAGGGGCTGTGGTGCAGGGTGACAGGAGCTGTAGTGCAGGGTGACAGGAGCTGTAGTGCAGGGTGACAGGAGCTGTAGTGCAGGGGGGCAGGGGCTGTAGTGCAGGGTGACAGGAGCTGTAGTGCAGGGTGACAGGAGCTGTAGTGCAGGGTGACAGGGGCTGTAGTGCAGGGTGACAGGAGCTGTAGTGCAGGGTGACAGGAGCTGTAGTGCAGGGTGACAGGGGCTGTAGTGCAGGGTGACAGGAGCTGTAGTGCAGGGGGGCAGGGGCTGTAGTGCAGGGTGACAGGGGCTGTAGTGCAGGGTGACAGGGGCTGTAGTGCAGGGTGACAGGAGCTGTAGTGCAGGGGGGCAGGGGCTGTAGTGCAGGGTGACAGGAGCTGTGGTGCAGGGTGACAGGAGCTGTAGTGCAGGGTGACAGGAGCTGTAGTGCAGGGGGGCAGGGGCTGTAGTGCAGGGTGACAGGAGCTGTAGTGCAGGGGGGCAGGGGCTGTAGTGCAGGGTGACAGGGGCTGTAGTGCAGGGTGACAGGAGCTGTAGTGCAGGGTGACAGGAGCTGTAGTGCAGGGTGACAGGAGCTGTAGTGCAGGGTGACAGGAGCTGTGGTGCAGGGTGACAGGGGCTGTAGTGCAGGGTGACAGGAGCTGTAGTGCAGGGGGGCAGGGGCTGTAGTGCAGGGTGACAGGGGCTGTAGTGCAGGGTGACAGGGGCTGTAGTGCAGGGTGACAGGAGCTGTAGTGCAGGGTGACAGGAGCTGTGGTGCAGGGTGACAGCAGCTGTGGTGCAGGGTGACAGGAGCTGTGGTGCAGGGTGACAGGGGCTGTAGTGCAGGGTGACAGGAGCTGTGGTGCAGGGAGACAGGAGCTGTGGTGCAGGGAGACAGGAGCTGTGGTGCAGGGTGACAGGAGCTGTAGTGCAGGGTGACAGGAGCTGTGGTGCAGGGTGACAGGAGCTGTAGTGCAGGGTGACAGGAGCTGTGGTGCAGGGTGACAGGAGCTGTGGTGCAGGGTGACAGGAGCTGTGGTGCAGGGTGACAGGAGCTGTAGTGCAGGGTGACAGGAGCTGTGGTGCAGGGTGACAGCAGCTGTGGTGCAGGGTGACAGGAGCTGTGGTGCAGGGTGACAGGAGCTGTGGTGCAGGGTGACAGGAGCTGTGGTGCAGGGTGACAGGGGCTGTGGTGCAGGGTGACAGGGGCTGTAGTGCAGGGTGACAGGAGCTGTGGTGCAGGGTGACAGGGGCTGTAGTGCAGGGTGACAGGGGCTGTAGTGCAGGGTGACAGGAGCTGTGGTGCAGGGTGACAGCAGCTGTGGTGCAGGGTGACAGGAGCTGTGGTGCAGGGTGACAGGGGCTGTAGTGCAGGGTGACAGGGGCTGTAGTGCAGGGTGACAGGAGCTGTGGTGCAGGGTGACAGGAGCTGTGGTGCAGAGTGACAGGAGCTGGCCTGGCTTGTTGACCCAGGAAAGCCTCACTGAGTCTCGTGATTTGGTGATGTTCTTCAGGAGGGTCCTGCCAGCCTCTGACAGCAGTGCGGAGCGATGTTGCTGCTATCGCTGCTGCTGTGGGATCCCAATTGAGCGATTAAACGATCGTTTTCAGTGGCGCTGTGCCACGGAAAAGCGGAAAATATTTTAACATCAAGCAAGGAAAGAGAAAGTGAGAAATACTTTCGTAAATAACGAAAGAAAAAGAGATAGCCATTTTAAACATACGTTTTTAGTCGGGATTTTAAGATTTGTAAGGTTGTCGGAAACCCACTGACCTCGAAGGTGCAACGAGTTGCATCGTTTAGGTGCCGAAAATGCAAAGGCACCGTCACCACCGCCAAGCGTGAAGCCTCGAGACCGTGGTGACAAGTAAGCAATGCACACGCTGAGGATCTTAATGATATTGATGGCGTATACGTGGCTGAAGGAGGTCACGAATGTAGGGAGGAGCAAGTCCATTTGAGGCATTGAATACCAGCAAGAAAATGTTAAAATCAATAGCGAGGGTACGGACAGGAAGCGAGTGAAGGCACAGGGGCACAGGTGTGTGACGTGATCCTTGAAGGGCGTTGTACCAGTTTCTACTTTGAATAAATGACCTTGAGTGTCGCTTCAGGCTCAAATCTTGTGAACAGCAGTGGACGCTCTGTGCGTGATCTGGCGAGAAGTGGCAGCGTTCCGCGGTGTGAACGGCGCAGATTCCACAACTCGCCACGTCGCACGCGTGGGGAGTTGTGGGACTCGTCGAGCGACCAGGTGGGGGGGGGGTGAGGACACCACCAGGTGAAAGGGGGGGGGTGAGGGCACCACCAAGTGGGGGGGTGGGTGAGGGCACCACCAGGAGGGGGGAGGGGGGTGAGGGCACCACCAGGTGGGGGGAAGGGGGGGTGAGGGCACGACAGCGGCCTGTACGCAGCCACCCACGGAGCGGCCCTCCATCATGGGGCCTCGTGGCAAGCCCACACACGCACACACAACAACAACCACCATTCGCCACTAAGTGGCGGTGACGTCACCACGACGCTTGTGCCAGGCCATGTGCACCTTGAGGCCACGTGAAGTGTCGAACGCCCGCTGGCAGTCACGGGGCAGACCCAGGTGCCACGGGTCGACTGACTGAGCAAACTTGCTGTGCTTTAGCCACGCGCTCCGCTCGTTGTTGTGAGCGTCGCTCCTCAGCCCTCCGTTGTTGTTGGAGGGCGACTGCCTCCAACTGCCCAGTAGCAGCGTCCTTCACGAACCTCCTCCACTGAGGCTGATCTTGAAACCGCTGGTACCAGTCATCAGCAAGTCCACTCAGCTCCACATCCTCCTGTACCACATCACTCCATCTCTTCTCTAGCCCGTGCTGCGCCCGTTTAGCCCCCTCGATCTGGCCAAACAAAAGCTGTTTCGGCATGCGGTGGCTGGGCATGCGGGCTACATGACCCAGCAAATGCAACCTTGCCTGCCGGAGGAGCTCACCGATGGGACTTTGCCCACATCTTTCAAGGATTTGTGAGCTCCTCACACAACCCAGCCTGATTAAACCCAGGATGGATCGTAGGCAGGCCAGCCTAAATGTTTCTTTCCGGCGAAGATGCTCCATTAGGGGGGTCCACGTTTCGCAAGCGTAGAGAAGGGAGGGAATCACTGGCCAAGAAGACCTGAAGCTTCGTGCGGAGCGACAGACCAGGTAGCTTCCACACAGCGTTACGCAACCGATGAAAATATATTGCCGCTCGACTGATTCGGAGTGAGACCTCTGCTGTTAAACCAGAGCCGGTCATGAGCACACTGCCCAGGTATGGGAAACTCTCCACTCTCTCTACAACTGCCCCATCACCGATTGGGAGTTGTGGGGGTGAAGTGTCCGATGGTACAAAATACCCAGGCAGGTGCTTAGTTTTGGTGGGGCTGATAGTAAGGCCCCACCTCTTGGTGGCACGCTCCAGTTTCAGCAGCAGCGTCTCCAACTCCTCCTCTGAATGAGCAACTATTACCAAATCATCGGCATACATAACGTGGTTGACCAATAGGGAGCCATCCCTTGACCGCACCCGGGCATCGATCAGTCTCCCATTATATCTGTACCAAATGGAAATTCCCCCGGTAGAGCTATTGAAGGCTTCACGAACTACGTGGTCAAAATAGATGTTAAATAATATGGGAGCCAGAGGACATCCCTGTCGCAACCCAAGGTGTACAGGGAATGGCTCTGACTCCCGGCCTCGTAGTTTTACATGGGCCCGCTCACCATCATGAAGGTCCTTAATGATCATGAGCAGAGGGTCAGGGACTCCGAAAGCATGAAGAACAACCCAGAGCCCAGGCCTACTGATGGTATCGTAGTCATTGACCAGGTCAATAAAGCAGAGATCTAGGTCTGGTTGGAATTCCCTACACCTCTGCTGTAGCAGATGGACAGAAAATATGCCATCTGTGCAGGACCGCCCTTTCCTGAAACCGCATTGGGGCTCCGCAAGACTCTCCTCAGCATGCCTGGCAAGCCAATGTTGAATAATCCTTGCCAGGACTTTTCCCGGCACACTGAGGAGTGAGCTGCCCCTGTAGTTATTACAGTCTGTGCGGTCCTCCTTCTTAAAGAAGGGGGACCACCAGGCCACTAGGGCATCCTTCCAATCCTGCGGAACCCATCCAGTGGTCCAGACTGTTGTTATGATGTCATGTAGGGCAGTCTGTGCACAAACACCACCCTCCCTCAGCATTTCGCTTGGGAGATCATCTCTGCCCGGTGCCTTTCCTGGTCTCAGACTCTGGATCGCCTTCAGTACTTCCTCAACAGATGGCACCTCAGCCAGCCACTCACTTGGGGTAACTTCTTCTTCCAACATTTGAGGCACCGCAGGCTCAGCAGGGTCATCCCCACTTTGTGCCACGATGTTTTCCTGGCTAAGGGATTTCCCCTCCCCCAGGACCTCACAGAAATGCTCAGCAAATCTGCAAACCTGTTCCTGGGGTCGGAGATTGGATCACCGTTTTTTCCCCTAATGATGGTAATAGGTGTGGCGCTGCAGGTTACTTTTTTAATGGAGTTAAATAGGGATTTGTGATCGCGGGCCCCTGAGGCAGACTCCATCTCCTCAGCAACCCGCGACCACCACCCATCCTTGCAGCGCCTCACGGCTCTCCAAACCTCAAAGTGAAGGCTGCGGTAAGCCTTCTCATTCTCTGACGTGGGATGCTGTAGACGATGAGAGTGGGCCTGTCGCTTTTTCTCAACCATCCTGAACACCTCCTCTGTCAGCCAGGGTCTCTGGGGAGGCCTGGACCGCATACCCAAAGCAGCCATTGCATCTGCATGCGTCACAGTCCTAAACCTCGCCCATTTACCCTCGACATCAGGAGGAGTGGGGGGCGATGCCAACCCCAGCCGCAGGCAATGATGAAATTCTCGCTTGCAACTTTCATCAGCTAATCCGAGACCAGGCCACTTTAGGTTGGAATGGGGTCCTGGGTGTACACCCACCACCGGAGTTGAAGAATGGCAGGAGCATCTTACAGATGACCAGTCGATGGTCAGAGGGCAGATCAGCTCCACGGTACGTCCTGGTGTCAAGGACATGGGCTCGCATCCGCTGGTCCGTCACTATGTAGTCCAGCAGATGTTCTTGCTTGGACCCAGCATGCATCCATGATGCTGTGTGGATGTGCCGATGCCGGAACAGCGTGTTGGTAATTACAAGCTCATGGGCTGCACAAAATTCTAGCAGCCTTCTACCGTTGTTATTGAGCTGATCTGGCCCATGCCTTACAATCACTCCAGACCAGGTGCCAGCATTATGACCAACTCGGGCATTGAAGTCACCCAACAAGATGACTCTATACCGAGGGGCAACTTTAGCCAGCACCTGTGACAGGAGGTCATAGAAGGCATCTGACTCATCGGCCTTGCCTGCATCCCTCCACGGATGTTCGTCTTCGGTGGGGGCATAAGTAATCACGACCAGCACTCCTCGTCTTCGGTTGCTAGGAAGGCGAGCCCAAAGTAGCCTGGGGCTTACAGCTTCCCACACCTCACCGCCACGCTCCCACGCCCCCTTCATTCTTTTGTTCAGAAGAAGAGCCACACCCTGTTGTTTGGCAGTCTCCTGCCCCGAGTAGAGGACTGTCCACCCCTCATGGTGGAAGGAGCCAGAGCTGGTCCACCGGACCTCCTGAATGCCACAGAGATTCAGGCGGTACCGGTCCAGCTCCCGACAGAGGAGTGGCAGCCTCTCCTCTGCAGTGAGCTTTCGAACATTCCACGTGGCCATACATAGTGATTTTTTGTTGTTTCTGGAGGATCTCCTGGCTCCGCCAGATGGGGTTTGGCCAGGAGATGTCATAGACGCCTGTCCCCCCGGAGCTTACGGCACAAGCTTATTAATTAGATATTTTTAACATGGTTTAGTGGTAATTTATTGAAGGTGGAGGGGTTACCAGCCCCTCGCACCCGTCCAGAGCCCCCATTTAGCCGCTGTGGTTGTCACAGACGCCATGAGAGGAAAGGCCAAACGGAATTGGCCCTCCCCCCCTCAGCACTGTCCACGACAACATTGACCGTCCGGCACCACAAGGAGGTAGGGGGTTGTTTTACCGGACACACACACACACACATGCACACACACGCACTTTAAAGGACAAGAGCCGCAGGGCTTCTGTCTAAAATCCAAAGGGCGCTGGCCAAGACGCTGCGTTTTTTTAAAAAGAAGAACCAACCCCAGTTGTTATCCGGTTGCCTTGAGATCCATGTCGTTGTTTGCTCTTGTTTCGCTCACGCTGTTGCGAGGCAATCGTTATCTCTCCGCCACGGCCTCCCGCTTTACGCCAATCTGGCCACTTTCCTTTCCAGAAATTGCGTAACATTTACTCGCACATATATATGCAGTATTTAAAATGTTATCGTTGCAAATTGGCCAATTGTTTTGAATGTTTTTGTTCCCAATTACTTGGCCCTATTCCCGTGTTTATGAAATGGTTGTGAACATTTGAGGTGGGATTTTTGCGGCGCATTTCCCTTATAATTGACTTGATGCGGGAGTCGGGGCTGGCCTAGCTGTCTAGGCAGTATTTATTTAACGCTGCATCTCCTCTCGAGATTTAGGAAGGGGGGGGGGCAACGGTGGCTATGAGATGCTATCTTCCTCACCTGGTATACAAGAGGTCGGGGAATCAATCCCGACTCGACGCCTGCTGCATATTTGGAGTTTTCGTGTCTCTCTCTCTCCTCCGGGGTTCGCTTGGATTTTTTTTCTCCGGGTCCTCCGGATTCCCCCTCCACATCTATAACTGTGCGTTTAGAGTATTTGGCTGCTATGAATTGCCATGTGATGATAAGCCACTTCGTCGAGCTATCGCTTGTGGCCAGGTTGCTTCTGAAGAAGAAGGTAATTGCTTATTGGGCTTCATCTGATAAAATACATCTTTGAAAAAAGAGATCATGGGATTCCTCCCGCAGTAAATTAAAGTCAACATTCCGATTCGTGGTTCCATAAAGGATACCCATGGCGCTGACCACTATTGCTTGTGCTGGACACAACGACGCCGGCCGAACTCTACTCCGGGCCAAACACGGATCTGCCCACATACACAGAGAGCGAGAGAGATGATGGGTAAGGGGGTGGGGGAGTAGGGGGGTTCAAGAAGGGAAGGAAGGGAAAGGGGTTTCGTGACATCACCCCCAGCACCGGCAAGCGGCAGCGTTCATAACCCCCCCGGGGGTCGCCGAGTGAATGGCCCTCATTGTGCGGGTCGCGAGGCCCTCATTGCGCGGGTCACGAGGAAGGTCGCGGGCGCTCGGCTACACCAAGGGGGGCCCACGACGCGGAGGCTGCGGCGGCGGACTTTGAAGAAGAGATCGGCTGTTGTGTGTGGGGCTGCTCACGCAGGAGGGTGGTAGGAGGAGGTGGGAGGGAGGGTCGTGGGGTTTCCTGGCCCCATCCTGAATGGGAAGCGGGACACATCCAGGTCGGCCTGGGGGTTAGCGAGCTCGCTCACTCGCTCGCTCGGTGTCGATTGGTAACGCGAGCCTGGCGTGCTAATTGATGCCAGCGTCAAGGGGCTCTTCCTCGACCCCCCCCCCCCCCCGCGGAGGCTTCACTCTCACGGGGGCTGGATCACGCCCGCCTGTCACCACCCCACCGCTCTCACCGGAGTGTCGGTGGGGAGGGGTGGGGGCTGTAGGGGGGCTATGCATCCCCCCCCCACACCACCCCTCCTAACCCCACAATGATACATTGCTATAGGTGAAGTCAAAATAATGATTATTGGGAATACAACGAGAAGCGATCAGGCCGTGGGCGACGCAGCTCTTCAACTCATGGTGCCTCGCGCTTCGCATCGGTGTGACGTCCCTGTGTGACGTCTCTTTAACGTTGGTGCCCCCCCCACCCGCCCGGCCCCCCTCAATGTCTTGATGTGCCCTCCCCTACCCCTAAACAAGGTCACACTTCAGGGTTGACTCACGCACAGTAATGCACACCACGCCAGAGTAAGTCGAACATTTTAACTATTTTGTATTTTACCCGGTAAGAGCCCCAACACTGAGCTGCTACGTCGCTGTTTTTCATAAGTGACGCTGGCTATCACAAATGATAGCCCAACGAAGTGGCTTATCATGATCTTCATCGTCGCAACAGATCCACATCCTCATCGCCGCAATAGGTGGTTAGCGCGCGTGCTGTGTGGTTAGCGCGCGCGCGGCTTCCTCCACACCGTGATGGTGTGGAGGAGGCCGCGATGGCGTGGAGGAGGCCGTGATGGCGTGGAGGAGGCCGCGATGGTGTGGAGGAGGCCGTAATGGGGTGGAGGAGGCCGCGATGGTGTGGAGGAGGCCGTGATGGCGTAGAGGAGGCAGTGATGGAGTGGAGGAGGCCGCGATGGCGTGGAGGAGGCTGTGATGGCGTGGAGGAGGCCATGATGGTGTGGAGGAGGCCATGATGGCGCGGAGGAGGCCGCGATGGCGTGGAGGAGGCCGCGATGGTGTGGAGGAGGCCGCGATGGTGTGGAGGAGGCCGTGATGGCGTAGAGGAGGCAGTGATGGAGTGGAGGAGGCCGCGATGGCGTGGAGGAGGCTGTGATGGCGTGGAGGAGGCCGTGATGGCGTAGAGGAGGCAGTGATGGAGTGGAGGAGGCCGTGATGGCGTAGAGGAGGCAGTGATGGAGTGGAGGAGGCCGCGATGGCGTGGAGGAGGCTGTGATGGCGTGGAGGAGGCCGTGATGGCGTGGAGGAGGCCGTGATGGTGTGGAGGAGGCCGTGATGGCGGGGAGGAGGCCGTGATGGCATGGAGGAGGCCGTGATGGTGGGTAGGAGGCCGTGATGGTGTGGAGGAGGCCACGATGGTGTGGAGGAGGCCGTGATGGTGTGGAGGAGGCCGCGATGGCGTGGAGGAGGCTGTGATGGTGTGGAGGAGGTCACGATGGTGTGGAGGAGGCCGTGATGGTGTGGAGGAGGCCGTGATGGTGTGGAGGAGGCCGTGATGGCGTGGAGGAGGCCCTGATGGTATGGAGGAGGCCGCCATGGCATGGAGGAGGCCGTGATGGTGTGGAGGAGGCCGTGATGGCGTGGAGGAGGCCCTGATGGTGTGGAGGAGGCCGTGATGGCGTGGAGGAGGCCCTGATGGTATGGAGGAGGCCGCCATGGCATGGAGTAGGCCGTGATGGAGTGGAGGAGGACACGATGGCGTGGAGGAGGCCGTGATGGCGTGGAGGAGACCGTGATGGCGTGGAGGAGGCCGTGATGGAGTGGAGGAGGCCACGATGGCGTGGAGGAGGCCGTGATGGAGTGGAGGAGGACACGATGGTGTGGAGGAGGCCGTGATGGCGTGGAGGAGGCCGTGATGGCGTGGAGGAGGCCGTGATGGTGTGGAGGAGGCCGTGATGGCGTGGAGGAGGCCGTGATGGAGTGGAGGAGGCCGTGATGGCGTGGAGGATGCCGTGATGGCGTGGAGGAGGCCGCGATGGCGTGGAGGAGGCCGTGATGGTGTGGAGGAGGCCCCGATGGAGTGGAGGAGGCCGCGATGGCGTGGAGGAGGCCGTGATGGTGGGTAGGAGGCCGTGATGGTGTGGAGGAGGCCGTGATGGCGTGGAGGAGGCCGTGATGGCGTGGAGGAGGCCGTGATGGTGTGGAGGAGGCCGTGATGGCGTGGAGGATGCCGTGATGGTGTGGAGGAGGCCGTGATGGAGTGGAGGAGGCCGTGATGGCGTGGAGGATGCCGTGATGGCGTGGAGGAGGCCGCGATGGCGTGGAGGAGGCCGTGATGGTGTGGAGGAGGCCCCGATGGAGTGGAGGAGGCCGCGATGGCGTGGAGGAGGCCGTGATGGTGGGTAGGAGGCCGTGATGGCGTGGAGGAGGTCGTGATGGTAGGGAGGAGGCCGTGATGGCGTGGAGGAGGCCGTGATGGTGTGGAGGAGGCCCCGATGGAGTGGAGGAGGCCGCGATGGCGTGGAGGAGGCCGTGATGGTGGGTAGGAGGCCGTGATGGCGTGGAGGAGGTCGCGATAGTGTGGAGGAAGTCGCGATGTCATGGAGGAGGCCGTGATGGTGGTGAGGAGGCCGTGATGGCGGGGAGGAGGCCGTGATGGAGTGGAGGCCGTGATGGCGTGGAGGAGGCCGTGATGGTGGGTAGGAGGCCGTGATGGTGTGGAGGAGGCCACGATGGTGTGGAGGAGGCCGTGATGGTGTGGAGGAGGCCGCGATGGCGTGGAGGAGGCTGTGATGGTGTGGAGGAGGCCACGATGGTGTGGAGGAGGCCGTGATGGTGTGGAGGAGGCCGTGATGGTGTGGAGGAGGCCGTGATGGCGTGGAGGAGGCCGTGATGGTGTGGAGGAGGCCGCGATGGCGTGAAGGAGGCCGTGATGGTGTGGAGGAGGCCGTAATGGCGGGGAGGAGGCCGTGATGGAGTGGAGGAGGTCCGCGATGGCGTGGAGGAGGCTGTGATGGTGTGGAGGAGGCCACGATGGTGTGGAGGAGGCCGTGATGGTGTGGAGGAGGCCTTGATGGTGTGGAGAAGGCCGTGATGGCGTGGAGGAGGCCGTGATGGAGTGGAGGAAGCCGTGATGGCGTGGAGGAGGCCGTGATGGTGTGGAGGAGGCCGTGATGGTGTGGAGGAGGCCGTGATGGCGTGGAGGAGGCCGTGATGGTGTGGAGGAGCCCGTGATGGCGTGGAGGAGGCAGTGATGGAGTGGAGGAGGCCGCGATGGCGTGGAGGAGGCTGTGATGGCGTGGAGGAGGCCATGATGGTGTGGAGGAGGCCATGATGGCGCGGAGGAGGCCGCGATGGCGTGGAGGAGGCCGCGATGGTGTGGAGGAGGTCGCGATGGAGTGGAGGAGGCTGCGATGGAGTGGAGGAGGCCGCGATGGAGTGGAGGAGGCCGCGATAGAGTTGAGGAGGCCGCGATGGTGTGGAGGAGGCCGCGATGGTGTGGAGGAGGCCGTGATGGCGTGGAGGAGGCCGTGACGGCGTGGAGGAGGCCGCGATGGTGTGGAGGAGGCCGTGATGGTGTGGAGGAGGCCGCGATGGCGTGGAGGAGGCTGTGATGGCGTGGAGGAGGCCGTGATGGCGTGGAGGAGGCCGTGATGGTGTGGAGGAGGCCGTGATGGTGTGGAGGAGGTCGCGATGGAGTGGAGGAGGCTGCGATGGAGTGGAGGAGGCCGCGATGGAGTGGAGGAGGCCGCGATAGAGTGGAGGAGGCCGCGATGGTGTGGAGGAGGCCGCGATGGTGTGGAGGAGGCCGCGATGGAGTGGAGGAGGCCGCGATAGAGTGGAGGAGGCCGCGATGGTGTGGAGGAGGCCGTGATGGAGTGGAGGAGGCCGCGATGGTGTGGAGGAGGCCGTGATGGAGTGGAGGCCGTGATGGCGTGGAGGAGGCCGTGATGGTGGGTAGGAGGCTGTGATGGTGTGGAGGAGGCCACGATGGTGTGGAGGAGGCCGTGATGGTGTGGAGGAGGCCGTGATGGTGTGGAGGAGGCCGTGATGGCGTGGAGGAGGCCGTGAAGGTGTGGAGGAGGCCGCGATGGCGGGGAGGAGGCCGTGATGGAGTGGAGGAGGCCGCGATGGCGTGGAGGAGGCTGTGATGGTGTGGAGGAGGCCACGATGGTGTGGAGGAGGCCGTGATGGTGTGGAGGAGGCCGTGATGGTGTGGAGGAGGCCGTGATGGCGTGGAGGAGGCCGTGATGGTGTGGAGGAGGCCGTGATGGCGTGGAGGAGGCAGTGATGGAGTGGAGGAGGCCGCGATGGTGTGGAGGAGGTCGCGATGGAGTGGAGGAGGTCGCGATGGAGTGGAGGAGGCTGCGATGGAGTGGAGGAGGCCGCGATGGTGTGGAGGAGGTCGCGATGGTGTGGAGGAGGTCGCGATGGAGTGGAGGAGGCTGCGATGGAGTGGAGGAGGCCGCGATGGAGTGGAGGAGGCCGCGATAGAGTGGAGGAGGCCGCGATGGTGTGGAGGAGGCCGCGATGGTGTGGAGGAGGCCGTGATGGCGTGGAGGAGGCCGCGATGGTGTGGAGGAGGCCGTGATGGCGTGGAGGAGGCCGTGATGGCGTAGAGGAGGCCGTGATGGTGTGGGGGAAGCCGTGATGGCGTGGAGGAGGCCGTGATGGTGTGGAGGAGGCCGCGATGGTGTGGAGGAGGCCACGATGGTGTGGAGGAGGCCGTGATGGTGTGGAGGAGGCCGCGATGGCGTGGAGGAGGCTGTGATGGTGTGGAGGAGGCCACGATGGTGTGGAGGAGGCCGTGATGGCGTGGAGGAGGCCGTGATGGTGTGGAGGAGGCCGTGATGGCGTGGAGGAGGCTGTGATGGTGTGGAGGAGGCCGTGATGGTGTGGAGGAGGCCGTGATGGCGTGGAGGAGGCCGTGATGGTGTGGAGGAGGCCGTGATGGCGTGGAGGAGGCCGTGATGGAGTGGAGGAGGCCGTGATGGTGTGGAGGAGGCCGTGATGGCGTGGAGGAGGCCGTGATGGAGTGGAGGAGGCCGTGATGGCGTGGAGGAGGCCGTGATGGAGTGGAGGAGGACACGATGGCGTGGAGGAGGCCGTGATGGCGTGGAGGAGGCCGTGATGGCGTGGAGGAGGCCGTGATGGTGGGTAGGAGGCCGTGATGGTGTGGAGGAGGCCACGATGGTGTGGAGGAGGCCGTGATGGTGTGGAGGAGGCCGCGATGGCGTGGAGGAGGCTGTGATGGTGTGGAGGAGGCCACGATGGTGTGGAGGAGGCCATGATGGTGTGGAGGAGGCCGTGATGGCGTGGAGGAGGCCGTGATGGTGTGGAGGAGGCCGCGATGGCGTGGAGGAGGCTGTGATGGTGTGGAGGAGGCCACGATGGTGTGGAGGAGGCCGTGATGGTGTGGAGGAGGCCACGATGGTGTGGAGGAGGCCGTGATGGTGTGGAGGAGGCCGCGATGGCATGGAGGAGGCCGTGATGGTGTGGAGGAGGCCGTAATGGCGGGGAGGAGGCCGTGATGGTGTGGAGGAGGCCACGATGGCGTGGAGGAGGCCGTGATGGTGTGGAGGAGGCCACGATGGCGTGGAGGAGGCCGTGATGGTGTGGAGGAGGCCGTAATGGCGGGGAGGAGGCCGTGATGGAGTGGAGGAAGCCGTGATGGCGTGGAGGAGGCCGTGATGGTGTGGAGGAGGCCACGATGGCGTGGAGGAGGCCGTGATGGTGTGGAGGAGGCCGTGATGGTGTGAAGGAGGCCATGATGGTGTGGAGGAGGCCATGATGGTGTGGAGGAGGCCGTGATGGTGTGAAGGAGGCCGTGATGGCGTGGAGGAGGCCGCGATGGCGTGGAGGAGGCCGTGATGGTGTGGAGGAGGCCGTGATGGCGGGGAGGAGGCCGTGATGGTGTGGAGGAGGCCGTGATGGCGGGGAGGAGGCCGTGATGGTGTGGAGGAGGCCGTGATGGCGTGGACGAGGCCGTGATGGCGTGGAGGAGGCCATGATGGTGTGAAGGAGGCCGTGACGGCGTGGAGGAGGCCGCGATGGCGTGGAGGAGGCCGTGATGGTGTGGAGGAGGCCGTGATGGCGGGGAGGAGGCCGTGATGGAGTGGAGGAGGCCGTGATGGTGGGTAGGAGGCCGTGATGGTGTGGAGGAGGCCACGATGGCGTGGAGGAGGCCGTGATGGTGTGGAGGAGGCCGTGATGGTGTGGAGGAGGCCGCGATGGCGTGGAGGAGGCTGTGATGGTGTGGAGGAGGCCACGATGGTGTGGAGGAGGCCGTGATGGTGTGGAGGAGGCCGTGATGGTGTGGAGGAGGCCGTGATGGCGTGGAGGAGGCCGTGATGGTGTGGAGGAGGCTGCGATGGTGTGGAGGAGGCCGCGATGGCGTGGAGGAGGCCGTGATGGTGTGGAGGAGGCCGTGATGGTGTGGAGGAGGCCGTGATGGCGTGGAGGAGGTCGCGATAGTGTGGAGGAAGTCGCGATGTCATGGAGGAGGCCGTGATGGTGGGGAGGAGGCTGCGATGGTGGGGAGGAGGCCGCGATGGAGTGGAGGAGGCCGCGATGGTGGGGAGGAGGCCGCGATGGCGTGGAGGAGGCCGTGATGGTGGGGAGGAGGCCGCGATGGTGTGGAGGAGGCCGCGATGGAGTGGAGGAGGCCGCGATGGTGTGGAGGAGGCCGCGATGGCGTGGAGAAGGCCGCGATGGCGTGGAGGAGGCCGCGATGGTGTGGAGGAGGCCGCGATGGCGTGGAGGAGGCCGCGATGGTGTGGAGGAGGCCGCGATGCAGTGGAGGAGGTCGCGATGGCGTGGAGGAGGCCGCGATGGTGTGGAGGAGGCCGCGATGGCGTGGAGGAGGCCGCGATGGTGTGGAGGAGGCCGTGATGGTGTGGAGGAGGCCGCGATGGTGTGGAGGAGGTCGCGATGGCGTGGAGGAGGTCGCGATGGCGTGGAGGAGGTCGCGATGGCGTGGAGGAGGCCGCGATGGTGTGGAGGAGGCCGCGATGGTGTGGAGGAGGCCGCGATGGCGTGGAGGAGGCCGCGATGGTGTGGAGGAGGCCGCGATGGTGTGGAGGAGGCCGCGATGGTGTGGAGGAGGCCGCGATGGCGTGGAGGAGGCCGCGATGGTGTGGAGGAGGCCGCGATGCAGTGGAGGAGGCCGCGATGGCGTGGAGAAGGCCGTGATGGCGTGGAGGAGGCCGCGATGGTGTGGAGGTGGCCGCGATGGAGTGGAGAAGGCCGCGATGGAGTGGAGGAGGTCGCGATGGCGTGGAGGAGGCCGCAATGGCGTGGAGGAGGCTGCGATGGTGTGGAGGAGGCCGCGATGGAGTGGAGGAGGCCGCGATGGAGTGGAGGAGGCCGCGATGGAGTGGAGGAGGTCGCGATGGAGTGGAGGAGGTCGCGATGGCGTGGAGGAGGCCGCGATGGCATGGAGGAGGCCGCGATGGTGTGGAGGAGGCCGCGATGGTGTGGAGGAGGTCACGATGGAGTGGAGGAGGTTGCGATGGAGTGGAGGAGGCCGTGATGGCGTGGAGGAGGCCGTGATGGCGGGGAGGAGGCAGTGATGGTGTGGAGGAGGCCGTGATGGTGTGGAGGAGGCTGTGATGGTGTGGAGGAGGCCGTGATGGTGTGGAGGAGGCTGTGATGGTGTGGAGGAGGCCGTGATGGTGTGGAGGAGGCCGTGATGGTGTGGAGGAGGCCGTGATGGAGTGGAGGAGGCCGTGATGGCGTGGAGGAGGCCGTGATGGCGTGGAGGAGGCCGTGATGGCGTAGAGGAGGCCGTGATGGTGTGGAGGAGGCCACGATGGTGTGGAGGAGGCTGTGATGGTGTGGAGGAGGCCGTGATGGCGTGGAGGAGGCCGTGATGGCGTAGAGGAGGCCGTGATGGTGTGGAGGAGGCCGTGATGGTGTGGAGGAGGCCGTGATGGTGTGGAGGAGGCCGTAATGGCGTGGAGGAGGCCGCGATGGCGTGGAGGAGGTCGCGATAGCGTGGAGGAGGCCGTACAAATACTGGAGGAAGGGCCTTTGCTGTTGATGCCCGCAACTTGGATCACTACCTGTGAGCTCTTCACTCAAAACTGCTCTTGAGGAGCTGTACACCCCTAGCTGCCACTGCTATTCAGAATGGACTGAAATCAAATGCATCGTTCCGGATGGCCGCTGCAAAGTATGATCTTGAGTTTTGATTATAATGTGCTAATCTTCAAAGGTGTATTGAAAAATGGTGATACTCCTGCTGATACTCCTGCTGTTATGGAGTGACTCATGCTGTCAGCTATGGCTGCAAAGTTTGGTCGTACATGTTATGTATCTCGTTGATTGTTAAATTTGAATCACAGTTTCTATGAGCATTGTTACATTGTTTTTATCGGATTATTTTGGTGATTCGAAAAGGAATGGTTTAGCCATGTTTGTTTGTTGAAGAACAGAGTTTGCCTGATAACTTTCATCTAAATTGTCGTATGGTTGTTATTGTCTGAGAGAGTGCCTTCACTCAAAGCGCTTGACATGGCTTGAGAAACGGAGTGGAGTGATTTCGATGGCACGGGGCGCGCTAGGACGATTGAGGAATGAGTGACCGCGATCGATGGATGCTTTCTGGCTCACGAAAGCGTAGGGGAGGGACGGGAAGAGAATGGGGGGGGGGGGGGTCCCTGTAGTTAACATCTCGCCGCGGGGACGGAGATGTTGACTATCTCGCCTAGTATGCGAGTCTGTAGGTCTCTGTGCGAGTTTGAAGGTCTCTACGTGAGTCTGTGGGTCTCTGTGTGAGTCTGCGAGGCTCAGTGTGAGTCTGTGGGTCTCTGTGTGAGTCTGCGAGGCTCAGTGTGAGTCCGTGGGTCTCTGCGTGAGTCTGTGGGTCTCTATTTGAGTCTGCCAGGTTCAGTGTGAGTCTGTGGGTCAGTGTGAGTCTGTGGTCTCTGTGTGAGTCTGCGAGGCTCAGTGTGAGTCTGTGGGTCTCTGCGTGAGTCTGTGGGTCTCTATTTGAGTCTGCCAGGTTCAGTGTGAGTCTGTGGGTCAGTGTGAGTCTGTGGTCTCTGTGTGAGTCTGCGAGGCTCAGTGTGAGTCTGCGAGGCTCAGTGTGAGTCTGTGGGTCTCTGTGTGAGTCTGCGAGGCTCAGTGTGAGTCTGTGGGTCTCTGCGTGAGTCTGTGGGTCTCTATTTGAGTCTGCCAGGTTCAGTGTGAGTCTGTGGGTCAGTGTGAGTCTGTGGTCTCTGTGTGAGTCTGTGGGTCTCTATTTGAGTCTGCCAGGTTCAGTGTGAGTCTGTGGGTCAGTGTGAGTCTGTGGTCTCTGTGTGAGTCTGTGGGTCAGTGTGAGTCTGTGGTCTCTGTGTGAGTCTGTGGGTCAGTGTGAGTCTGTGGTCTCTGTGTGAGTCTGTGGTCTCAGTGTGAGTCTGTGGGTCAGTGTGAGTCTGTGGTCTCTGTGTGAGTCTGTGGTCTCAGTGTGAGTCTGTGGTCTCTGTGTGAGTCTGTGGGTCAGTGTGAGTCTGTGGTCTCTGTGTGAGTCTGTGGTCTCTGTGTGAGTCTGTGGGTCAGTGTGAGTCTGTGGTCTCTGTGTGAGTCTGTGGGTCAGTGTGAGTCTGTGGTCTCTGTGTGAGTCTGTGGTCTCTGTGTGAGTCTGTGGTCTCTGTGTGAGTCTGTGGTCTCTGTGTGAGTCTGTGGTCTCTGTGTGAGTCTGTGGGTCAGTGTGAGTCTGTGGTCTCAGTGTGAGTCTGTGGTCTCTGTGTGAGTCTGTGGGTCAGTGTGAGTCTGTGGTCTCAGTGTGAGTCTGTGGTCTCTGTGTGAGTCTGTGGGTCAGTGTGAGTCTGTGGTCTCTGTGTGAGTCTGTGGTCTCTGTGTGAGTCTGTGGGTCAGTGTGAGTCTGTGGTCTCAGTGTGAGTCTGTGGTCTCTGTGTGAGTCTGTGGTCTCTGTGTGAGTCTGTGGTCTCTGTGTGAGTCTGTGGTCTCTGTGTGAGTCTGTGGTCTCTGTGTGAGTCTGTGGGTCAGTGTGAGTCTGTGGTCTCAGTGTGAGTCTGTGGTCTCTGTGTGAGTCTGTGGGTCAGTGTGAGTCTGTGGTCTCAGTGTGAGTCTGTGGTCTCTGTGTGAGTCTGTGGGTCAGTGTGAGTCTGTGGTCTCAGTGTGAGTCTGTGGTCTCTGTGTGAGTCTGTGGGTCAGTGTGAGTCTGTGGTCTCAGTGTGAGTCTGTGGTCTCTGTGTGAGTCTGTGGGTCAGTGTGAGTCTGTGGTCTCAGTGTGAGTCTGTGGGTCAGTGTGAGTCTGTGGTCTCTGTGTGAGTCTGTGGGTCAGTGTGAGTCTGTGGTCTCTGTGTGAGTCTGTGGGTCCAAACAGCACTTGCCCCCAACAGTCTGTACAATGACTATACGGGGGACCTTTGTCTTTACGTGTGTGTGGAGACTGCTGCCGGCTTGCACACGGATGTGACCCTGGGGTTAGCGGTGTGTGTGTGTGTCTGTGTGTGTGTGTGTCTGTGTGTGTGTCTGTGTGTCTGTGTGTGTATGTGTGTGTGTCTCTGTGTGTGTGTCTGTGTGCGTGTCTCTGTGTGTCTGTGTGTGTGTCTGTGTGTGTGTGTCTCTGTGTGTGTCTGTGTGTGTGTGTCTGTGTGCGTGTCTCTGTGTGTGTCTGTGTGTGTGTCTGTGTGTGTCTCTGTGTGTGTGTCTGTGTGTGTGTCTGTGTGTGTCTCTGTGTGTGTGTCTGTGTGTGTGTCTGTGTATGTGTGTCTGCGTGTGTGTCTCTGTGTGTGTGTGCATCTGTGTGTGTGTCTGTGTGTGTGTCTGTGTGTGTCTGTGTGTGTGTGTGTGTCTGTGTACGTGTCTCTGTGTGTCTGTGTGTGTGTGTCTCTGTGTGTGTCTGTGTGCGTGTCTCTGTGTGTGTCTGTGTGTCTGTGTGTGTGTCTGTGTGTTTCTGTGTCTGTGTGTGCGTGTCTCTGTGTGTGTGTGTGTCTGTGTGTGTGTAGCGGTTAGCACGCTGCGCTACCAGTCCGTCGACTCAGTGACGCTTATCTGAACCGGTCCTGGGCCTCCGCTAGGTCGACTCAGCCTCAACTGAGTACATGGTGCGTTGTGTAATAATATCGCCACTGGGGAGCTAAAGGCGGCACGGGCGTGGTGCTGGCCACCCACTCCCTCGTGTGCCGTGCCGGCCTTCATAGGTGCTACTCGTTTAACAGCACTTGCCCCAACTGTCTGTTAAAGGCTACTCGGGGGATCTTTGTCTTTGTTGTGTGTGCCCGGGACAGGCAGTGCCACTTATCTCGCCACACTGTCGCCTCCTTTCAAGTGGCTTCACGAGGTACCCCCCCACCACCCCCACCCCCGGCCGACACGAGAGGCGATTCCGCGGTTAATCTTCTCGCCCTGCCGACCGGGGGTGGGGGCGAGAAGGAGGGGGGGGGGTCTGGGGGCAGCCCCGCCCCGTGGGCTGCAGGGCCGAGGGGGGGGGGCCTGGACAGGCGACCGTGAAAGCCCCGTGGCTTTGTGCTGACGATGGGCCCGCTCGACGGCGGTGGCGAGACGTTAGCTATGATACGGCGTTGATTTCATTGGGTTAGATCGCGTAAATATATAAATGTGTCGTTAAACCCGCCACCACCCCGACACAGCCAACTAGTAAGGGTTGTCACGTACACAGAACGTGGCAATTCGTTACAGGTACAGCACTAACCGCTTGTGTGTTGGAGAGCCAAGCCACAACATTTACAATCTGAGTACCGCGACGTTTCGCCAGTAATTGCTATGTGGCTATGTCGAGTGGTGGCGGGTTTAACGACACATTTAAATAGTTACGCGTTCTGACCCCAAACACCTTTATTATGGATGATATTGGTCGCGAAAGCCTACGTGTTAAACAGATGTTAACTACCTCGTCTGGTATACAGGAGGTTGTGGGTTCGATCCCGACCCTGACGCCTGCTGCTGTATATTTGGAGTTTGCGTGTCTCTCTCTCCCCGTGGTCGCGCGAATTTCCCCCCGGATCCTCCGGTTTTGTCCTTCGCATTTAGAATCAGCGTCACCATGCGTTTAGAATGTTTGGCGGCTTTAAATGTCCACGCGATAAGCCACTTGGTTGAGCTATCATTTGTGATGGCCAGATCACTTCTGATAAAAAAAATGTTTACATAGTTTTAGACATTTTGCGCGTCGAAAGCTTCTCCACAGTTGCAGAATATTTAGGAATCAGAATATGTATTACTAGAGGAATCCGATGACTTATAAAGCTCTTTTTTACTGATGTCCAGTAGGGGAACGGGGTAAGAACGTTACAGCAACAAAGAGTACACACACGATAGTAGTGCAATCAAGGTAAACAAATAATCCCAACACAAACAAAATACAAGACTAAACCATCCCCACCCTGCAGCCAGGCAAAGCCCACCGAGGCATTCACTTGTTTTTCAGAAGCGACCTGGCGATCGCGAATTGTAGCTCAAACAAAGTGGCACCATCATTTGGACAGTTGAAGCACCAAAACAATCTAAATCATCTCAAGGCAAGTTGAAGCACCAAGATAATCTGGATAATCTCAAGGCATGTTCCTAAATGTGGCCATAAAAAGAAATGGTTGAGAACCACCGATTGACCCGTCAAGTCACGGGGCCGGCCCTCCCAAGCAGGATTTGACCTCGCGACCTTTCCGCTCGCCCGCTCCATCGCCCCACCGCTGCCCCAGCGTTGACGGAGGGTTCGCACCTTGGGCCCGCTGAAATGTGCACAGAGGAGCGCTGGGTTTTATTATTCGATCTCCGGGCGCGGCAGTTGAAAGCAAGAGAGAGCCGGGCCGTGTTCGTAGTGTCGCGTTGTTGCGTGTTCACGCGGCTCGCCTGCCGCGTGTTACACGCGGCAGGCGAGCCTCCTGGTGCGCGTCACGTGGCCGCACCGTCTCAACCGCTCCGACCTCTTCGCGCTCATTGCGCGCAGCGGAGTGCACGGCCGCGAAACGAGCCACGGCGTCCCTTGCTTGGTCTCGGCAAGGAGCGTAAACCGTCGGCCACGCGAACTCCGCTCATCTTAGCGGCAGAGGCGGCAGCGGCTTTTGGCTGCGAGCCATCGGACAAGGTCGGCGGTGGTCACCGCATCAGCGCGCGGCGCTTTCAGATGGCGCTGCATCTGCGGCCGTCTGGAACGTTCTTCCCTTCCAATATTAGGAAGCCACTGGTAGCTATGGTGCACTTTTAAATCATCATCTAGATTGACAAACTCATTGTTTTATAATAGATTTGTGTGTTCAGCGTTGTTGTCTTTTCCTCCGCACCTCCGATTAGCGCGGTTGGCAACGTACGGTGCGAAAGAAGTTCAACATCCATGCGCTCACTCACCCACTGGGTGGGTGAGCGTGTGTATGGTGGGTGAGCGCGTGTATGGTGGGTGAGCGCGTGTATGGTGGGTGAGCGCGTGTATGGTGGGTGAGCGCGTGTATGGTGGGTGAATAAGTGAGTGAGTGTATGTACGTTGAACTTCTTTCGCACCGTACGTAGCCAACCGCGCTACTAATGGGCAGTGCAGCGGCTTGAAGGACATCGAACTAAACACAAGATCAAGCGGTGAGGAGCCACCCGCGAGAACACAAAGGAAGTGAACGAAGCCTCTTGCGCCAGGGGTCGGCAAAGCAAAACAACAAGAAGAGACGTAAAAAAAAAATCGAATTTGGTCCAAAATGAAACTCAATATTTAAAAAGCCGCAGTGCAATGACGTCACGACGCGGTCCCTTTAAAGAGCCGCGCGGTTGGTAACCCCCCCCCCCCCTTGCAAGTTGACAGCACCGAGGGGCCAAGTGAAACAGGGGGAGCCGGGGGAGGGGGGGCAGGGGGGAGGGGGGGCTTGCCTGTGTGTGGTGTGGTGTGTGTGTCGTCTTGAGTGTTGGTGTGTGTGTGTTGTGTGTGTTGTTGTTTTTGCGGCTGTGTCTGTGAGCGCATCCTGAAATGTGTTTGTTGAGTGAAGCTCCCAGACGACGACCGCAACCCGCCATGAGCGGATGTTGGTGTAGACAGAAAGCGTTGACAACAACAACACTCACCAGCGTGCCAATGTTGACAACAACAACACTCACCAGTGTGCCAATGTTGACAACAACAACACTCACCAGTGTGCCAATGTTGACAACAACACTCACCAGTGTGCCAATGTTGACAACAACAACACTCACCAGTGTGCCAATGTTGACAACACTCACCAGTGTGCCAATGTTGACAACAACAACACTCACCAGTGTGCCAATGTTGACAACAACAACACTCACCAGTGTGCCAATGTTGACAACAACACTCACCAGTGTGCCAATGTTGACAACAACAACACTCACCAGTGTGCCAATGTTGACAACAACACTCACCAGTGTGCCAATGTTGACAACAACAACACTCACCAGCGGTGCCAGTGTTGACAACAACAACAACACTCACCAGTGTGCCAGTGTTGACAACAACAACACTCACCAGTGTGCCAGTGTTGACAACAACAACACTCACCAGTGTGCCAATGTTGACAACAACAACACTCACCAGCGGTGCCAGTGTTGACAACAACAACAACACTCACCAGTGTGCCAGTGTTGACAACAACAACACTCACCAGTGTGCCAGTGTTGACAACAACACTCACCAGTGTGCCAATGTTGACAACAACAACACTCACCAGTGTGCCAGTGTTGACAACAACAACACTCACCAGTGTGCCAATGTTGACAACAACACTCACCAGTGTGCCAGTGTTGACAACAACAACAACACTCACCAGTGTGCCAATGTTGACAACAACAACAACACTCACCAGTGTGCCAGTGTTGACAACAACACTCACCAGTGTGCCAGTGTTGACAACAACAACACTCACCAGTGTGCCAGTGTTGACAACAACACTCACCAGTGTGCCAGTGTTGACAACAACAACACTCACCAGTGTGCCAGTGTTGACAACAACAACAACAACACTCACCAGTGTGCCAATGTTGACAACAACAACACTCACCAGTGTGCCAGTGTTGACAACAACAACACTCACCAGTGTGCCAGTGTTGACAACAACAACACTCACTAGCGTGCCAATGTTGACAACAACAACACTCACCAGTGTTGACAACAACAACACTCACCAGTGTGTCAAAGTTGACAACAACAACACTCACCAGCCTGCCAACGTCACCTGCCAGTGGCTGCCACGTGCTTGCTCACAGTTACTTTGATGGCTTGCGCAGACAAGAACGAGACGCAACAACGCAGCTCTGCACGAACCGCCGACCGGTTTTTGCATGAATGTTGTTGGCACAGTAGGGGGCACAGGTGGTGCATCAGCCAGTCGTCTCAGTCGTCTCAGCCAGTCGGCCCGTGGCACCTGCTGGGTCTGCCCCGTGACCTCCTGCCAGCGGGCGTTCGACACTTCACGTGGCCTCAACGTGCACATGGCCTGGCACAAGCGTCGTGGTGACGTCACCGCCACTTAGTGGCAAATGGCGGTTGTTGTTGTTTTGCAGCCTGCACTGTGATTCTGTTGCCGTGATGATGCTGCTGCTGATGTTGTTGTTGATGACCCTGATGGGCTGGTCTCATCATTTGCAGATCTGATCGCGTTAGCAGTGACGTCAGGCACTTCCCGGCATCCCCCGCAGCACCGCCTGGGACTCACCACGTGCGGAACCCTCGCGGCCGAGTTCGATCCCCACTCACGGCCAACACCGGTCCTGGGCCTCCTCCCCTAGGTCGACTCAGCCTCAAATGAGTACCCAGTGTAAACATCGCCACTGGGGAGACAAAGGCGGTCGGGCGTGGTGCTGGCCACCCACCCCCTCGTGTGCCGTGTCGTCCTTCATAGGTGCTGCTCGCTAACAGCACTTGCCCCGACATTCTGTGAACGCTATACGGGGGGGGGTTGTCCTTTGTTTTGTGTCCACAGTGGCCTGCCGGTCGCTGGCACTGCTGCTTCTACAGCTACGCAAGATGATGTCGCTACTCATGATGATACTTTTGATGATAATGTTGGCTTCTGACGATGATGATGCTGCTGCGACTGATCATGATGATGAAGATACTGCTGCTGCCTAGGATGCTGCTGCTTCTGAAGACGATGCTGATGTTAATGATGATTCTTCTAAGGATGGTGCTGATTCTGAACATGCTGCTACTGATGATGATGTTGTTGCTGATGATGATGCTACTGCTGCTGCTTCTGTTGATGCTACTGCGATTGATGAATATTCTGGTGATGTAGCTGCTGATGCTAATGACGCTACTTCTGATGTTGCCGCTTCTGAACATGCTGCTGATGATTGTTCTGATGATTATTATTTCTGATGTTGCTGACGCTGCTACTACTGCTGCTTCTGATGCTGCCACTGCTGCTTGCCGCTGATGCTGCTGATGATGCCTGTAGGCGGTCCCCCTGCCATGCGCCTGTGCTGTTTGTTATGCGAGTCAAACAGCAGGCGCAGTAGCAGTAGGGGCAGCAGCAGCAGCAGTGTTCGTGCAGTTGCGACAGCGCGCGGCCCTCTGTGTAACGGGCCTGGCAAGCAGCCGCGTCTGGGGCCGTGTCCGCCGGGGGAGGTCGCCAGAGTTTGGTAAACAAATGGTCTCCGTGGCAACCGAATGTCCGACCAGCCCCCCGCACCGCTCACAACAAAGACGAAGAGGTCACCACCCACGTGGCCCCGTTCGAGCAGAGTGCGGTTCGCAAGCGCCGAATAAGGCCCGTGACAGCTGCGAGCGATGCGATGGTCAACGCTTCACCTCTGTGTACAACTTTCTTCGGCTGACCGGGTTAATTTGGGTTTGAATTACTGATAGCCAGGTCGCTTCTGAAAAGCTACGTAGCAGCTCAGAGGGGCCTTAACTGCTAAAATAAAATAAACATTGTTAGGATGCCCACCACTGCTACCACCACAGTGGGAGAATGGCAAGCGCATCTTGCAGATGGCACGCCGATGGTCAATGAGCAGATCAGCTCCACGGTAGATCCTGGTGTCAAGAACATTGACCTGCCATCCACCGTTCTGTCACAATGTACATCCATGATGCTGTGTGGATGTGCAGATGCCGGAGCAGTGTATTGGTGATTACAAGCTCATGAGCCACACAGAAGTCTGGTAGCCTCCTACCGTTGTTATGGAGCTGATTTGGCCCATGCCTTCCAATCACTCCATCCCAAGTGCGAGCATCAATACCCACCTCGGGCATTAAAGTCACCCAAAAAGATGACTGTCCCGAGGGACCACTTTATCCATCACCTCGGACAAGGGGTCATCGGAAGCTCTTGTAACTCATCAGCCTTGCCTAAATCCTTCCACAGATGTCCGTCTTCGGTGGGGGGTGGGGGCATTGGCCACTACCATCACTACCCCTTGCCTTCTGTTGATGGGGAGACGAGCCCACAGCAGCCTGAAGCGAACGCCTTCTCACACCTCACTGTCACGCTCCCACACCTCCATTCTTTAGTTTGGATGAAGACTCACTGCCTGATGTTTGGCAGTTTCCTACCCCGAGTGGACGACTGTCCACCCCTCATAGTGACCGGAGCCAGAACCAAACCGCCGGTCCCCCTGTATTCCACAGACCTGGGTGGCTCCAGTCTAGCTCCCGACACAGGAGTGGCAGCCTCTCCCCTTTCGTCCCCAGTGAGCGTTGGGACGTTCCTCACAGCCAGCCGTAGCGACTTGCCGCTCACTTCCTGCGCAACCCCAAAGGCAGTGGTGGGTGGGTGGTCCGAGTCTCCTGGCTGCACCAAAATGGGCTTTGGCCAGAATACGTCATAGACGTCCTGTTCCCTGCGTACCTCTGCCACGTGTTCGGTTTATGTTTAAATGGGCTGTCTCATCATTTGCAGATCTGATCGCGGTAACAGTCAGGCACTTCCCGGCATCCCCGGCAGCGCCGCTTGCGACTCACCACGTGCGGAACCCCCGAGTTTGATCCCCACTCACGGCCAACACCGGTGACGAGTATCTGAATCGGTCCTGGGCCTCCTCCGCTAGGTCGACTCAGCCTCAAATGAGCACCCAGTGTAAACATCGCCACTGGAGAGACAAAGGCGGTTGGGTGTGGTGCTGGCCACCCACCCCCTCGTGTGCCGTGCCGTCCTTCATAGGTGCTGCTCGCTAACAGCACTTGCCCTGACAGCTGTGAATGCTATACGGGGGGGGGGGTTGTCCTTTGTTTTGTGTCCACAGTGGCCTGCCGGTCGCTGGCACTGCTGCTTCTACAGCTACGCAAGATGATGTCGCTACTCATGATGATACTTTTGATGATAATGTTGGCTTCTGATGATGATGATGCTGCTGCGACTGATGATGATGAAGCTACTACTGCTGCTGCCTAGGATGCTGCTGCTTCTGAACATGATGCTGATGTTAATGATGATTCTTCTAATGTTGGTGCTGATTTTGAACATGCTGCTGCTACTGATGATTCTTCTTCTGATGATGTTGTTGCTGATGATGATGCTACTGCTGCTGCTTCTGTTGATGCTACTGCAATTGCTGAATATTCTGGTGATGTAGCTGCTGATGCTGATGACGCTACTTCTGATGTTGCCGCTTCTGAACATGCTGCTGATGATTGTTCTGATGATTATTATTTCTGATGTTGCTGACGCTGCTACTACTGCTGCTTCTGATGCTGCCACTGCTGCTTGCCGCTGATGCTGCTGATGCCTGTAGGCGGCCCCCCTGCCGTGCGCCTGTGCTGTTTGTTTCGTTGAGCTGTCGTTTGTGATAGGCATTGTCGCTTCTGTAATAAAGTGTGTGCGTGTATGTGTACTCGGGTTAAGTGTGTGTGTGTACCCGTGTGTGTACTCGTGTTAAGTGTGTGTGTACCCGGGTTAAGTGTGTACCCGTGTGTCAACTCGTGTTAAGTGTGTGTGTGTGTGTACCCGAGTTAAGTGTGTGTGTGTACTCGTGTTAAGTGTGTGTGTGTACTCGTGTTAAGTGTGTGTGTGTACTCGTGTTAAGTGTGTGTGTGGGTGTACTCGTGTTAAGTGTGTGTGTGTGTGTACCCGGGTTAAGTGTGTGTGTACTCGTGTTAAGTGTGTGTGTACTCGTGTTAAGTGTGTGTGTGTACTCGTGTTAAGTGTGTGTGTGTGTACTCGTGTTAAGTGTGTGTGTACTCGTGTTAAGTGTGTGTGTGTACTCGTGTTAAGTGTGTGTGTGTACTTGGGTTAAGTGTGTGTGTGTACTCGTGTTAAGTGTGTGTGTGTACTCGTGTTAAGTGTGTGTGTGTACTCGTGTTAAGTGTGTGTGTGTACTCGTGTTAAGTGTGTGTGTGTACTCGTGTTAAGTGTGTGTGTGTGTACTCGTGTTAAGTGTGTGTGTACTCGTGTTAAGTGTGTGTGTGTACTCGTGTTAAGTGTGTGTGTGTACTTGGGTTAAGTATGTGTGTGTACTCGTGTTAAGTGTGTGTACTCGTGTTAAGTGTGTGTGTACTCGTGTTAAGTGTGTGTGTACTCGTGTTAAGTGTGTGTACTCGTGTTAAGTGTGTGTGTGTACTCGTGTTAAGTGTGTGTGTGTACTCGTGTTAAATGTGTGTGTACTTGGGTTAAGTGTGTGTGTGTACTCGCGTTAAGTGTGTGTGTGTGTGTACTCGTGTTAAGTGTGTGTGTACTCGTGTTAAGTGTGTGTGTGTGTACTCGTGTTAAGTGTGTGTGTGTACCCAGGTTAAGTGTGTGTGTGTGTACCCGTGTGTCAACTCGTGTTAAGTGTGTGTGTGGTTCAGTCAGCAAGCTACCGTGGTTCATCGTCATCAGCAGCCGTCAGTCCACCACGTACGATCCGCTGCTGTAACGCAGAGGGCAATTTATTATTTGCTTCTCACCAAACATATTCTGGCTCTCCGCTTGAGCCTGAGTGAGTGGGCACGTGTTGAGTAGCCACAGCGAGACGCATGGCGGACGTGGTGTGCCGGGAGCGGACACGAGGTGCCGGCTCTACGTGTCGGAACGTCCAGCGAGGAGCGCGGTGCTCATGCGCTGCATTGAAACTGCTGAAACTATTTCTCTCTTTTTATTTTACCGGGTGTAAGGTCCCACTGAGCTCTTTTTCCCAGGCGACTCGGTCGTCACAAATGACAGCTCAACGAAGTGGCCTATGGTGTGGACACTGAGAGCAGTAGCCGGAGACTCTAAACGCGTGACGTTGATTAAAGACCGGGAGAAAAATCCACGCGACCACGGCGAGAGAGAGACTCAAACTCCAAATATACAGCAGCAGGCGTCAGGGTTGGGATCGAATCCACGACCTCCTGCATACCCGGCGAGGTAGTTGACATCTCCTAGCCACCGTAATGATGATGAGAGAGAGAGAGACACTCAAACTCCAAATATACAGCAGCAGGCATTGTCAGGGTCGAGATCGAATCCGCGACCTCCTGCATACCCGGCGAGGTAGTTGACATCTCCTAGCCACCGTGATGATGATGATGATGAGAGAGACACGCAAACTCCAAATATACAGCAGCAGGCATTGCCAGGGTCGGGATCGAACCCACGACCTCCCGTATACCAGGCGATGTAGTTAACATCTCCTAGCCACCGTGATGATGAGAGAGAGAGACTCAAACTCCAAATATACAGCAGCAGACATTGTCAGGGTCGGCGTCAAACCCACCACAATACCAGGCGAGGCGCCCGTGTGCTGGGCTCCCGGCTAACATCAGTGGCATACAGAATAGTTGAACCGGTCCAGGGACTGCCACTCTATCGACTCGGCCTCGAGTGTGTGACTCAGTGCGGGCACAGAGGCGGCCGGGCGTCATTGCTGTCCAGCCAGCCGCCTCGCGTGCCGTGCAGCAGCCCTCCTCACAGTCACTCGATCACTCCACTTGCCCCAGCACTCTTGAAGGCTACACGGGGGCTCTTAGTCTTTGTGTCGGGGGGGGGAGCGGTGGCGCAGTGGTTAGGGACACTGCCGCTACGCACCCCGGTGACCCGAGTTCGATTCCCGCTCACGGGCAACGTCGGTGACGATTGTCTGAACCGGTCATGGGCCTCCTCTAGGTCGACTGGGCCTCAGATGAGTACCTGGTGCGGTGTGTAAACATCGCCACGAAGAAGACAAAGGCGGCCGGGCGTGGTGTTGGCCACCCACCCCCTCGTGTGCCGTGCCGGCCCTCACCGTTACTCGTTAGCACCACTTGGCCCAGCACTCTGTAAAGGCACGTGGGTGGTGTTTGTCTCTGTGTGGGTTTGGGGCGAGGGGGAGCGGTGGCGCAATGGTTAGCGCACTGCGCTACGTATACCCCGGCCACCAGAGTTCGATTCCCGCTCACGGCCACCAACACCGTTGACGATTGCCTGAACCGGTCATGGGCCTCCCTTAGGTCGACTCGGCCTCAAATGAGTACCTGGTGCGGTGTGTCAACAATCGTCACTGGGGAGACAAAGGCGGTCGGGCGTGGTGTTGGCCACCCACGCCCTCGTGTGCCGTGCCGGCCTTCATAGGCGTTCGTTGGGAGCACTTGCCCCAACAATCTGTTACGGCTCCACGGGGCGATCTTTGTTATTGTTTGTTGAGTGTGGCACTGTGTGGATGTAACCTATATATACACACAGGCGTCTGGGTTTCGTGTGTGTGTGAGAGAGAGCGCGCACTTGTGAGCGTGGCTGTGTGTGTGTGAGAGTCTGTGTGTGAGAGAGTCTGTGTGTGTGTGAGCGTGGCTGTGTGTATGTGAGTGTGTGTGAGAGTCTGTGTGTGTGTGAGTCTGTATGTGTGTGTGATGGCCTTCATAGGTGCTACTCGCTAACAGCACTTTCCCCGACACTCTGTTACAGGCTACACGGAAGGTCTTTGGTGTTGTTTTGTGTGTGCGGTATACGTCTGTGTGTGTGTGTCTGTGTGCGTGTGTCTATTTGTGTGTGTGAATCTGTGTGCGCTTGTCTGTGTGTGCGCGTGTCTGTGTGTGTGCATGTGTGCCTGTTTATGTGCGCGTGTGTGTCTGTGTGTGTGTGTCTGTGCGTGCACGCTCGTGTGTGTGTATGTGTGTGTATGTCTGTGTGTTGTCCGGCAAAACAACCCCCTACCTCCTCGCGGTGCCGGACGGGGAACTCTGTCGTGGACAGTGCTGTAGGGGGAGGGCCAATGCCCATTGGCCTCTCCCCTCATGGCGTCTGTGACCACCACAGTGGCTAAAAGGGGGCTCTGGACGGGCGCGAGGGGCTGGTAACCCCTCCACCTTCAATTCATTACCACCAAACTACGAATTAAACATAAATATGTAACTAATAAGCTTGTGCCGGAGGCCCAGGGGGGACAGGCGTCTATGACATCTCCTGGCCAAACCCCAATTGGCGGAGCCAGGAGATTGAATCTTCACCCTCGGGGCTCCTCCAGAAACAACGAAAAGCCACTATGGATGGCCACGTGGAATGTTCGAACGCTCACTGCGGAGGAGAGGCTGCCACTCCTTTGTCGGGAGCTGGACCGGTACCACCTGGATCTCTGTGGCATTCAGGAGGTCCGGTGGACCGGTTCTGGCTCCTGCCACTATGAGGGGTGGACAGTACTCTACTTGGGGCAGGAGATTGTCAAACAACAGGGTGTGGCTCTTCTTCTGAACAAAATAATGAAGGGGGCGTGGGAGCGTGGCGCTGAAGTGTGGGAAGCTGTAAGCCCCAGGCTACTTTGTGCTCACCTTCCCATCAACCGGAGGCGAGGAGTGGTGGTCGTGGTTACTTATGCCCCCACCGAAGACGAACATCTGTGGAGGGATGCAGGCAAAGCCGATGAGTCAGATGCCTTATATGACCTACTGTCACAGGTGCTGGCTAAATTGGCCACTCGGGACAGAATCATCTTGTTGGGTGACTTCAATGCCCGAGTTGGTCATGATGCTGGCACCTGGTCTGGAGTCATTGGAAGGCATGGGCCAGATCAGCTTAATAACAACGGTAGGAGGCTGCTAGCTTTTTGTGCAGCCCATGGGCTTGTAATTACCAACACGCTCTTCCGGCATCGGCGCATCCACACAACATCTTGGATGCATGCCGAGTCCAAGCAAGAACATCTGCTGGACTACATAGTGACAGACCAACGGATGCGAGCCCATGTCCTTGACACCAGGACCTACCGTGGAGCTGTTTGCCCTCTGACCATCGACTAGTCATCTGTAAGATGCGCCTGCCATTCTTCCACTCCGGTGGTGGGTGTACACCCAGGACCCCATTCCAACCTAAAGTGGCCTGGTCTCAGTACCTGATGAAAGTTGCAAGCGAGAATTTCATCATCGCTTGCAGCTGGGGTTGGCATCGTCCTCCACTCCTCCTGATGTTGAGGGTAAATGGGCGAGGTTTAGGACTGTCACTCATGCAGCTGCAATGGCTGCTTTGGCTACGCGGTCCAGACCTCCCCAGAGACCCTGGCTGACAGAGGAGGTGTTCAGGATAGTTGAGAAAAAGCGACAGGCTCACTCTCATTGGCTACAGCATCCCACGTCAGAGAATGAGGAGGCTTACGGCAGCCTTCGCGCGGAGGTTCGGAGAGCCGTAAGGCGCTGCAAGGATGGGTGGTGGTCGCGGGTTGCTGAGGAGATGGAGTCTGCCTCAGTGGCCCGCGATCACAAATCACTATTTAACTCCATTAAAAAGTAACTTGCAGCGCCACACCTATTACCATAATTAAGCGAAAAAACGGTGATCCAATCTCCAACACCCAGGAACAGGTTTGCAGATGTGCTGAACATTTCTGTGAGGTCCTGGGGGAGGGGAAATCCTTCAGCCAGGAAAACATCACGGTACAAAGTGGGGATAACCCTGCTGAGGCTGCGGTGCCTCAAATATTGAAAGAGGTCACCCCCTGTGAGTGGCTGGCTGAGGTGCCAGCTGTTGAGGAAGTACTGAAGGCGATCCGGAGTCTGAGACCAGGAAAGGCACCGGGCAGAGAGGATCCCCCAAGCGAAATGCTGAGGGAGGGTGGCGTTTGTGCACAGACTGCCCTCTATGACATCATAACAACTGTCTGGACGGCTAGACGGGTTCCTTAGGATTTGAACAACTACAGGGGCATCTCACTCCTCAGTGTGCCGGGAAAGGTCCTGGCAAGGATTATTCAACATCGCCTAGCTAGGCACACTGAGGAGAGGCTTGTGGAGCCACAATGCGGTTTCAGGAAAGGGCGGTCCTGCACAGATGCCATATTTTCTGTCCGTCTGCTACAGCAGATGTGTAGAGAATTCCTACAAAACCTACATCTCTGCTTTATTGACCTGGTCAAGGCCTATGATACCATCAGTAGGCCTGGACTCTGGGTTGTTCTTCGTGCTTTCGGAGTCCCTGACCCTCTGCTCATGATCATTAAGGACCTTCATGATGGTGAGCAGGCCCGGGTAAAACTACGTGGCCGGGAGTCAGAGCCTTTCCTTGTACACCTTGGGGTGCGACAGGGATGTCCTCTGGCTCCCACATTATTTAACATATATTTTGACCGCGTAGTTCGTGAAGTTTTCAATAGCTGTACCGGGGGAATTTCCATTTGGTACAGATATAATGGGAGACTGATCGACGCCCGGGTGCGATCAAGGGATGCCTCCCTATTGGTCAACCACGTTATGTATGCCAATGATTTGGTAATAGCTGCTCTTTCAGAAGAGGAGTTGGAGACGCTGCTGCTGAGACTGGAGCGTGCCACTAAGAGGTAGAGCCTTACAATCAGCCCCACTAAAACTAAGCACCTGCCTGGGTATTTTGTACCATCGGACACTCCACCCCCACAACTCCCAATCGGTGATGGGGCAGTAGTGGAGAGAGTGGAGAGTTTTCCATATCTGGGCAGTGTGCTTATGACCGTCTCCAGTTTAACAGCAGAGGTCTCACTCCGAATCAGTCGAGCGGCAATATCTTTTCATCGGTTGCGTAACGCTGTGTGAAAGCTGCCTAGTCTGTCGCTCCGCACGAAGCTTCAGGTCTTCTCGGCCACAGTCATTCCCTCCCTTCTCTACACTTGCGAAACGTGGACCCCCCTAATGGAGCATCTTCGCCGGTTGGAAACATTTAGGCTGGCCTGCCTACGATCCATCCTGGGTTTAACCAGGCTGGATTGTGTGAGGAGCTCACAAATCCTTGAAAGATGTGGGCAAAGTCCCATCGGTGAGCTCCTCCGGCAGGCAAGGCTGCGTTGGCTGGGTCATGTAGCCCGCATGCCCAGCCACCGCATGCCTAAACAGCTTTTGTTCGGCCGGATCGAGGGGGCTAAACGGGCGCGGCACGAGCTAGAGAAGAGATGGAGTGATGTGGTACAGGAGGACGTGGAACTGAGTGGACTTGCCGATGACTGGTACCAGCGGTGTCAAGATCGGCCTCTGTGGAGGAGGCTCGTGAACGACGCTACTGGGCAGTTGGAGGCAGTCGCCCTCCAACAACAACGGAGGGCGGAGGAGCGACGCTCACAACAACGAGCAGAGCGCCGGGTGGCTAAAGCACAGCAAGTTGGTACAGTAGGGGGCACAGGTGGTGCATCAGCCAGTCATCTCGGTCATCTCGGTCAGTCGACCCGTGGCACCTGGGTCTGCCCCGTGACCTCCTGCCTGCGGGCGTTCGACACTTCACGTGGCCTCAAGGTGCACATGGCCTGGCACAAGCGTCGTGGTGACGTCACCGCCACTTAGTGGCGAATGGCGGTTGTTGTTGTTGTGTGTGTGTCTGTGTGTGTGTCTGTGCCAAAAGGTAGGCGGGCGGCCGCGGTATTGAACCACCCCCTAGTGTCCCTACATTGGCGCCACTCTCCACTCACACCACTTGCCCCGACAGTCCATTGAAGGCGACACGGGCGGCGGGGAGAGGTGGTGGGCAGGGATCTTTGCCTCTTTTGTCTCCGTGCGTGCGCTGAACGCGACCCACTCGGACTGGGAGCAGCGTTGTTTGGGAATTATCGCCCTGGAGAAGTTTGCGGAAGGCAAATCGACGATGCTCAGCGGGTGTCGCGGTGCCGGAGAGGGGACGGAGGGCAGTCGGCACAGCTCCACCGAGCGGCGCCAACGACTCGGGGTGGCTCCGTGTAGTGGTGGTGGTGCACTGCTTACTGCTGGCCACAGAGACCCCCCCCCCCCACCATCCCCCGGAGGAGAGAAGGGGGGCGGCGTAGGGGGTGCCGGGTGAGAGAGGAGGAGGAGGTGAGGTCCTCTCGCTGAAATGAGAGCCACGTGTTGGGACCCCCCCCCCCCCCACGCGCTCAGAGGCGCTCCGCGCACCCCGTAACCCATCCCGGTGGCGGTGCCCCTCCCAACCCTCGCCCCCCCCCCTCGACAGAGGAAACTGGGAGGAACATTTAGGAACCGCAGCAGAGAAGGAGAAAGGTGGAGGGGGGTGTTGGTGGAATTATTTTACTATTATTATTCACGAATGTTTTTTTTTACTTTCCTCTCTCTGATGGTGACAGTAAAAGCCGGGGGCTCGCGGCTCCGCACGAACACTTTCGTCTCTGTGTCTCTCTCTCGCTGTCTGTCTCGCTGTCTGTCTGTCTCGCTGTCTCTCTCTGTCTCGCTGTCTCTCTCGCCACTGTGTCTCTGTCTCGCTGTCTCTCTCGCCACTGGCTCTCTCTCTCTGTCTTGCTTGTGTGTCTCTCTTTCTTTCTCTTGCTCTCTGTCTCTGACCTCTCTCTGTCTCTCTGTCTCTCGCTGCCTGCGTGTGCCGTGGGTGCGAGCAGCTGTGTGGGTGGGAGAAGGAGGGAGGGAGGGTGGTGCGGGGGGTGCATCAGGAGCGAGTGTTGTGAGAAGAGAGCGCTGTGTGTGGCGTGACAGGAGCGGTGAGTGAGTGAGGAGTGGGTGGCTGGGTTCGTGAGAGAGAGAGTGGGTAGCCGTGTGTGGGTGACCGAGTGAGCGTGTGGGTGACCGAGTGAGCGTGTGGGTGACCGAGTGAGCGTGTGGGTGACCGAGTGAGCGTGTGGGTGGGTAGTGGCGTGGGTGACCGAGTGGGCGTGTGGGTGGCTGAGTGAGTGAGTGTGTGGATAGTGGCGTGGGTGGATGGCTGAGTGAGTGGGTAGTCGTGTGGGTGGCTGAGTGAGTAAGTGTGTGGGTAGTCGTGTGTGTGGGTGGCTGAGTGAGTGTGTGTGTGGGTAGTCGTGTGGGTGAGTGGCTGAGTGAGTGTGTGTGTGGGCGGGTGGCTGAGTGAGTGTGTGTGGGTAGTCGTGTGGGTGGGTGGCTGAGTGTGTGGGTAGTCGTGTGTGTGGGTGGCTGAGTGAGTGTGTGGGTGAGTGGCTGAGTGAGTGGCTGAGTGAGTGTGTGTGTGGGCGGGTGGCTGAGTCAGTGTGTGTGTTGGTGAGTGGCTGAGTGTGTGTGTGGGTGAGCGGCTGAGTGAGTGAGTGTGTGGGTAGTCGTGTGGGTGAGTGGCTGAGTGAGTGTGTGTGTGGGTAGTCGTGTGGGTGAGCGGCTGAGTGAGTGTGTGTGTGGGTAGTCGTGTGGGTGAGTGGCTGAGTGAGTGTGTGTGGGTAGTCGTGTGGGTGAGTGGCTGAGTGAGTGTGTGTGTGGGTGGTCGTGTGGGTGAGTGGCTGAGTGAGTGTGTGTGTGGGTAGTCGTGTGGGTGAGTGGCTGAGTGAGTGTGTGTGTGGGTGGTCGTGTGGGTGAGTGGCTGAGTGAGTGTGTGTGTGGGTGGTCGTGTGGGCGGGTGGCTGAGTCCGGTACGAGCCACGGCGCCACGCGTCTACCTCTGTCCGTCTCCACGGTCGCTGACATTTTTCGTGGCGACGTGAAATATTGAACCGGCCACTGTGACTCACTCGCTCGCTGCTGGGTCATCACCCCACCCCCCGGCACCCACCCGCCCTCTCAGCGAAGAGGCGACTTCGAACGAGCGCACGAGGAGAGAGAGAGAGAGCTGCCGTCATGGGGATGTTGAGCGTGATCCTACAGGTAAATGCAACGTACAATCCACTCGCTCGCTGCCGGCACCACCACCACCAACCACGACTACTACGGCGATCCTCGCTCCCATCGCTCCACGTCATCGTGGTCGCGCTCCACAGCGCTGAGCGGGGCAGCGGGCGTGGGGTTGGCACGAGCTGACACGAGCGGCCACAGCCACGCGGAGGCGAGAGGGGAAATATGATTGAGTTTCCCTCCCCGGGTCGCCGGGTAGACTTGCGTGTGGGTGGCATGCGACGATAATGAGCTCGTTAAAGCGTCGTAAAAGCGAGGGGTTTGGACTGCACTGGACGTGGGTCTCGCTGCGTTCGGCAAAGGGTAACGAGACCGGGCCCGCATCATCCGGACGGACCTTACCTAATCCGCGAATTCAATTTACAAAAGGTAATTGCGCCACGTGTGCGTGTGTACTTAAGTCTGATGTGTGTGTGCGGGGAGCGGTGGTGGAGTGGTTAGCGCTACGCTGCGCTATGAAGCCCGCAACCCGAGTTCGATTCCTGCTCACGGCCAACACCGGTGACGATTATTTGAACCGGTCCTGGGTCGCCCCTAACTCGACTCAGCCTCAAATGAGTACCTGGTGCGTAAACATCTCCACTGGGGAGACAAAGGCGGTCGGGCGTGGTGCTGGCCACCCATCCCATCGTGTACCGTTCCTGCCTTCATAGGTGCTCGCTAACAGCACTTGTCCCAACAATCTGTTGATTCTTTACGGGGGATCTTTGTTGTCGTTGTGTGTGTGCGTGTTTAAATGTTCTAATCCGCGGGAGGATTAGTGAGCGAAAGACGTTCATTATGAATGCCTTTTGTGTGCCGACTGATCTGAAACACAGACGATTCCTTGGGGGTGCTTGCACTGCCGTGCCTAAAGGGCTTGATTGAATCCGTGTGTGTGTGTAGCTTTATAAAACGCATGTATAGTCATATACTCATGTCACTCCACTGCCGAGTGACGGCCTTCCACCCCGCGAGTCGTCCCCTCGTCATGGCTGATCGTTTGGCCATATTTCGCCACGCCGGTCAGTGCGGGGTGGTGAATGTTTCGTGGTGGACGGGGTGGAGGGAAAGGCCGCAGTTTGCGGGTCAGAAATCACTCGCCACTGATGTCTCTCTCGAGCCGCCGCGGACAAGAATTTAACCCCCCTCGCCCCCCGGGTGCATTGTGGCGCAACGCGCTAACCACTGCGCCACCGCTCCCGTCGTGTTCCGTGCGTTGGCAGACGTGGATAACGCCGTGGTGTCCGTAGTAACCGGTTAACGAGTTCTGTCGTAACCGGTTAACGGGGACCGCAGCCACCCCGGGCTACACGACTCACAAGAGCTCGTGGCGCCACGGTGGCTAGCAGATGTTAACTACCTCTCGCGGTATGCAGGAGGTCGTGGGTTCGATATCGCGACCCTGACGCCTGCTGCTGTGTATTTCGAGTTCGCGTGGATTTTTCACCGGGACCTCCGGATTTTCCCTTCACACTTAGAAACACGCGTTTAGAGTATTTGACTGCTGCTATAACTTTCCACGCGATGGTGACGACGATAAGCCCACTTCGTTGGGCTACCATCTGTGATGGCCAGGGTCGCTTCTGCAAAAAGTGCCACATCGCTCAGTGGGGCCTTACCTGGTACAATAACAAACAAATAGTTACGTTCGCAGTTGCTGACTTTGATGTTCGAGCCAAATCGGGACACACACAGGACGCAACTGCGTGGTGTTCACCAACCGACAATCCCAATTGTTGAAACGTCACCTGCACATCGCTCAATTGGGATGCCACAGCAGCAGCAGCGGTAGCAGCAACATCGCTCCGTACTGCTGCCAGAGGCTGGCAGGACCCTCCTGAAGAAAGTCACGAGACTCAGTGAGGCTTTCCTGGGTCAACAAGCGGATTGATAAGCATGGCTCCATCACGAACTCTCAAACCTCAACTAAAACTCGTTTTTATTTTATCAGCTAAGGCCCCGCTGAACTACTATAGAAGCGACACTGGTTATCACAAATGATAGCTCAACGAAGTGGGCTTATCATCATCATCATGACGTGGACATTTATAACAGTAGCAAAATACTCTAAAACGCGTCATGCCGATACTACATGTGGAGGGGAAAAACCGGATAACCCGGAGAAAAATCCACGCAACCACGGGGAGAGAGAGAGAGAGACACGCAAACTCCAAATATACAGCAGCAGGTGTCAGCGTCCGGTTATCGAACCCACAAACTCCTGCATACCCGGCGAGGTAGTTAACATCTCCTAGCGACCGTGATGATGATGATAGAGAGAATGACACGCAATCTCAAAATATACAGCAGCAGCCGTCAGGGTTGGGATATCAATCCCACGACCTCCTGCATACCAGGCGAGGTAGTTAACATCTCCTAGCCACCGTGATGATGATAATGATGGCAGAGAGAAAGTGACACGCAATGTCAAAATATACAGCAGCAGCCGTCAGGGTCGGGATATCGATCCCACGATCTCCTGCATACCAGGCGAGGTAGTTAACATTCCCCTAGCCACCGCGGCGCCCGTGTGACACCATGGTCCTGTCATACCGTCAAACGCAATGTTTGAGATATTGGGGCCACATTCTGAGTGCTAGAGAGTTGATCGACTTACACAGAGAACCATGAACTTACACAAAGAGCCATGAACTTACACAGAGAACCATGGACTTACACAGAGAGCCATGGACTTACACAGAGAACCATGGACTTACACAGAGAACCATGAACTTACATAGAGAACCATGGACTTACACAGAGAACCATGGACTTACACAGAGAACCATGAACTTACATAGAGAACCATGGACTTACACAGAGAACCATGGACTTACACAGAGAACCATGAACTTACATAGAGAACCATGGACTTACACAGAGAACCATGGACTTACGGAGTATCCACACTCACACGCGAGTCTCAGACTCAAATGATCGCCAGGCGGTGTGCGATGTGCTGTGTGGTTTGCTGTGTGTATGTGATGTGTGCTGTATGCGGTGTGTACTGTGTGGTGTGTACTATGTGATGTGTGTGTGCTGTGTTTGATGTGTGTATGTAATATGTGTGTGTGGTGTGAAGTGTGCTGTGTACTATGTGATGTGTGTGTGATGTGTGGTTTGTACTGTGTGATGTGTGTGCTGTGTGTGCGGTGTGATACGTGCTGTGTGTGCTGTGTGTTTGGTGTGATGTGTGTGCTGTGTGTTTGGTGTGCTGTGTGGTTTGTACTGTGTGATGTGTGTGCTGTGTGTGTTGTGTGTGCTGTGTGTTTGGTGTGATGCGTGCTGTGTGTGATGTGTGTGCTGTGTGATGTGTGTTTGGTGTGATGTGTTTGGTGTGCTGTGTGTGATGTGTGTGCTGTGTGTGATGTGTGTTTGGTGTGCTGTGTGTGCTGTGTGTGATGTGTGTTTGGTGTGATGTGTGTGCTGTGTGATGTGTTTGGTGTGATGTGTTTGGTGTGATGTGTGTGCTGTGTGTGATGTGTGTTTGGTGTGCTGTGTGTGATGTGTGTTTGGTGTGCTGTGTGTGCTGTGTGTGATGTGTGTTTGGTGTGATGTGTGTTTGGTGTGATGTGTGTGCTGTGTGTTTGGTGTGATGCGTGCTGTGTGTGCTGTGTGTGCTGTGTATGATGTGTGTGCTGTGTGTGATGTGTGTGCTGTGTGTTTGGTATGCTGTGTGTGATGTGTGTGCTGTGTGTGATGTGTGTGTTGTGTGTGATGTGTGTTTGGTGTGATGTGTGTACTGTGTGTGCTGTGTGTTTGGCGTGATGCGTGCTGTGTGTGCTGTGTGTTGTGTGTGATGTGTGTGCTATGTGTGCTGTGTTTGGTGTGTTGTGTGTTTGGTGTACTGTGTGCTGTGTGTGCTGTGTGTGTTGTGTGTGCTGTGTGTGTTGTGTGTTTGGTGTGTTGTGTGTGTTGTGTGTTTGGTGTGATGCGTGCTATGTGTGATGTGCGCTGTTGGTAGCGGTCGTGGTTATCGCGCTTGGCCACGACATCGACCATCCGAATTCGATTCCCGCCCACGGCCAACACCAGTGACGATGATCTGAATTGGTCCTGGGCCTCCCCTAGGGCGACTCAACCTCAAATGAGTACCCATGCGGTGTGTAAAAAAACAATGCCACTGGGGAGACAAAGGTGGCCGGGCGTGGTTGTGGCAACCCACCCCCTGGTGTGCCGTGCTAGCCTTCATAGGTGCTCGCTAAAAGGCACTTGCCCCTACAGTCTGTTAAGGCTATACGGGGGGAGCTTTGTCTTTGTATATGTGAATATGCTGTGTTGTGGTTTTGCTGTGTCATGTGATGTGTGTATGTGATGTATGCTGTGTGTATGTGTTGTGTATGTGATGTGTTGTGTATGTGATGTGTATGTCTGGACAAAGTCCCATCGGTGAGCTCCTCCGGCAGGCAAGGATGCATTGGCTGGGTCATGTAGCCCGCATGCCCAGCCACCGCATGCCTAAACAGCTTTTGTTCGGCCGGATCGTGGGGGCTAAACGAGCGCGGCACGGGCTAGAGAAGAGATGGAGTGATGTGGTACAGGAGGACGTGGAGCTGAGTGGACTTGCCGATGACTGGTACCAGCGGTGTCAAGATCGGCCTCAGTGGAGGAGGCTCGTGAAGGACGCTACTGGGCAGTTGGAGGCAGTCGCCCTCCAACAACAACGGAGGGCGGAGGAGCGACGCTCACAACAACGAGCGGAGTGCCGGGTGGCTAAAGCACAGCAAGTTGGCACAGTAGGGGGCACAGGTTGGTGCATCAGCCAGTCATCTGGGTCATCTGGGTCATCTCAGTCAGTCGACCCGTGGCACCTGCTGGGTTTTCCCCGTGACCTCCTGCCAGCGGGCGTTCGACACTTCACGTGGCCTCAACGTGCACCTAGCCTGGCACAAGCGTCGTGGTGACGTCACCGACACTTAGTGGCGAATGGCGGTTGTTGTGTATATGTGCTGTGTGCTGTGTGTATGTTATGTGTGCTGTGTGTATGTGATGTGTGTATGTGATGTGTGCTGTGTGTATGTTATGTGTGCTGTGTGTATGTGATGTGTGCTGTGTGTATGTGCTGTGTGTATGTGATGTGTGCTGTGTGTATGTTATGTGTGCTGTGTGTATGTTATGTGTGCTGTGTGTATGTGATGTGTGATGTGTGTATGTGATGTGTGCTGTGTGTATGTTATGTGTGCTGTGTGTATGTGATGTGTGTATGTGATGTGTGTATGTTATATGTGCTGTGTGTATGTGATGTGTGCTGTGTGTATGTGATGTGTGTACAGTACTTGCTCGTGTACTGCATTTGTACTGTACGCACCGTGAGAACCGTTGCGTACTTTACACGCACGTACTGTACGCGCACCCGCACTGTACTCACTGTACGTGTACTGTACTCGCACTGTACGTGCACTGTATGCAGATGGCTGCGCTATGGACCGGCGTCGCGAGCGGAATGAGCCTCCCCAGCATCCTCAACCGCTCCCAGGGTAACCATGGCAACCGCAATAACCACCCTTACCCCTCCCATAGTAACCACGGTAACCACCCTTACCCCTTCCATAGTAACCACGGTAACCACCCTTACCCCTCCCATAGTAACCGCGATAACCACCCTTCCCTCTCCCACAGTAACCACGGTTACCATCCTTACCCCTCCCATAGTTACCGCGATAACCACCCTTTCCTCTTCCACAGTAACCATGGAACCATCTTTACCCTTGCCATAATAACCACGGTAACCACCCTTACCCCTCCCATAGTAACCGCGATAACCACCCTTCCCTCTCCCACAGTAACCACGGTTACCATCCTTACCCCTCCCATAGTTACCGCGATAACCACCCTTTCCTCTTCCACAGTAACCATGGTAACCATCTTTACCCTTGCCATAATAACCACGGTAACCACCCTTACCCCTCCCATAGTAACCGCAGTTACCACCCTTGTACCTCCCACGTTAACCATCCTCAACACGAGCATGGCACTTGCATTTAACAGTGATGGCAGTCGACAGATCTTTGTGAATCTACTGCATGCGAGGGGCCCCCCCAGCGGAAGCTGCCACTGCGCGGCACCCGACCCGAGTTACGATTCTCGCTCACGGCCACCAACACCGATGTGTCGTAGTAAACATCGCCACTGGGGAGACAAAGGTGGCCGGGCGTGGTGCGGGCCACCCACCCGCTCGTGTGCCGTGCCGGCCTTCGTAGGTGCTCGCTAACCGCACTTGCCCCAACAGTCTCTTAGAGGCTACACGGGGGATCTTTGTCTTTCATCCCACCCGAGTCGTTGTCGGTGGAATTCTTCGATTCGGGCAAATTCTGGGACCATGGACGCCAGTGGCTCACGGTCGCCGACCCCTGCAAACGACATTCGCCGGGATCTTTAGACGCCCGGTGACGATTCTTTGAACCGGTCCTGGGCCTCCGCTAGGTCGACTGAGCCTCAAACGAGTAGCTGGTGCGGTGGGTAGCAAACATTGCCACTGGGAAGACAAAGGCAGCCGCAGTATTAACCAAGGGGGCCGGCCACCAGGGGTGGGAACGCGAACCCCCTGCGTTGAGTGGGCGCAGGGCTGCACTTGACGATTAAAAACCTGCAAGCAGCGGGAGTAGAGCGGTGGCGGTGGTGGCGGCGGTGGTGGTGGCGGTGGTGGCAGTGGCGGTGATGATGGTGGTGGTGGCGGTGGTGGCAGTGGCGGTGGTGGTGGTGGTGGCGGTGGTGGTGGCGGCGGTAGTGGCGGTGGCGGTGGTGGTGGTGGCGGCGGTGGTGGTGGCGGTGGTGGCAGTGGCGGTGGTGGTGGCGGTGGTGGTGGCGGCGGTGGTGGCGGTGGTGGTGGCCACCGCGTACTGACGGCGCCGCGTGTGGGCCACGTGTGGGCCCAGGGTCGACCTCGTCGTGCAGGGAGCGCTGCTTCGAGGTGACCCCCAGCGCCGAGGACGCGTGCAGCTGCGACGCGCTCTGCATCGCCTACAACACGTGCTGCGCCGACTTCAACGAGCTGTGCATCCAGCCAGGTGCTCTGCCGCACCGCATGCACACACCGTGCCGCACACACCACACACATACACACACACACCACACACACACACCACACACACACACCGCAGACACACCATGCCGCACACACCACACACATACACACACACACCACACACACACACCACACACACACACCGCAGACACACCATGCCGCACACACACCACACACACCGTGCCGCACACACACCACACACACACCACACTCACATCGTACACACCACACACACACCGTGCTGCACTCACACACCGTGCCGCACACACACCACAAATACCGTGCCGTACACACACCACACCACACACACTGTGCCGCACTCACACCACACCACACACACACACATACACCGTGCCGCACACACACCGCACCGTGCCACACACACACACCATGCTGCACACACACCGCGTACACACCGCGCCCCACACACACCGCACGCACCTCACACGCCTTCTCTCATCCCATCTCATGACGACGACGACCTGCTGCTGCTGCATTGGGTTCCCAGCCGTACCGATTTTGCCCTAAATCCGCTTGTGCATCACGGTCACTCGCACCTCTGATGAGCGCGGTTGGCTATGTACGGCGCGAAAGAAGTTCTCGAATCTACACCAGCGACCAGTGAATAATGCTGCACCCGGCACACCGCATACAGCACACCTTTGGCTACTACTCGTCACGTGCCACTTACTGCAGCATATCTGCAACCAGGAGAACATTCTGAGAAACTCTGTGAATCACTTCCAATCGACGAGCGTGTGAGCCTCCCCTTGCTGTGTGCTTGGTAGGGCTCCATCACTCGCTCTCTCCGTCACTCGTCCTTTCACTCACTCCCCTGCTCGCTCCACAGCTCACTCACTCACTCTCCCGCACTCGCTCCCTCGCTCGCTCACTCGTTCCATCGCACACTCCAGCGCTCGCTCGCTCACTCACTCGCTCCCTCCCTCGCTCATTCCTTCACTCACTCTCCCGCTCCTCTGCTCCCTCACTCGTTCCTTCACTTGCCCCCCTGCTCACTCGCTCCCTCGCTCATTCCCCTTCTCCCCCGCTCGCTCGTGCAGGCTACGCGTGGAACTGCGTCAAGTCGCGCTGTGGGGAGAAGCGCACCAACCAGACGTACTGCAACTGCGCGGACGACTGCCTCGAGCACAGAGACTGCTGCACCAACTACAACGTCGTCTGCAAAGGTGCGTCCCTTCGACCCCCCCCCCCCCACACCGCGCGCCACGCCTGATGATGACGACGAACGACGGACGAGCGAGCTCTCGGCACATCCGCTCGGCGGTTCCCCGCGACGCCGTCACGCTCGGCGACATCGCTCGGCGACATCGCTCGGTGGTTCCCCATGACACCGTTACGCTAGGCACATCCGCTCAGCGCCGCCGCCACACGCTCGCCGTGCGTGTCACGTCACCGCCGGTGGTGGTGGTGACACTCGCAGCAAGGGTGGTGCCTGAGTTCGACTCCCGACTCTGTGCGGAGGACGTTGTGTTCCCTCTCCTCCCCCCGCCGGTCTACATGGGTTTGCTCCGGCTTCTCCGGGTTTCCTCCCACGAACAAAACCACGCGCAGTCGGACTGCTGTTGGACTAGTGACATCCCGATGCAGAACGATCACCTCCACGGGACTCAGTTAGGGTCACAAAGATCCCTGCCCGTGTAGCCTGTGACAGACTGTTGAGGCAAGCGCTGTTAGCGGCGAGTAGCAGCACCTGTGACGGTACACGAGGGGGGTGGGTGGGTGGCCAGCATCCATGCCCGGCCGCCTTTGTCTCCTTAAGCGGCGATGTTTACACACGCCCGGCCACGGGTCATGCTGAAACATGACCTGCAAATCACTCGCCCGGCGATGTTTACACTGCACCAGGCACTCAGACTATCGTCACTGGTGGTGGCCGTGAGCGGGAATTGAACTCGGGTCACCGGGCTCTGTAGCACAGCGCAGCACGCTAACGATAGAGGGGTGGACTACAGGGGTGGAGTAGAAGGGGTGGAGTAGAGGGGGTGGAGTAGAGGGGGTGGAGTAGAGGGGTGGAGTAGAGGGGGTGGACTAGAGGGGGTGGAGTGGAGGGGTGGAGTAGAGGGGGTGGAGTAGAGGGGTGGAGTAGAGGGGGTGCACTAGAGGGGTAGACTAGAGGGGGTTGACTATAGGGGGTGGAGTAGAGGGGTGGACTAGAAGGGACGGTGAGAGAGAGGAGCGGTGTCGTCACCGGCTGGAGCTGCTGTCGTTTGGAACAGGAGAGAAGCACTGGGTGGACGACCAGTGTGACGACACCGCGGAGCCCGAGTGTCCACCAGGGTGAGTGTCCACCAGGGTGAGTGTCTGCCTGGGTGAGTGTCCACCAGGGTGCATGCCGTGAATACAGCACGGTGCACGTGGGTCCTCACAGAGGCAGCCCCAACGCGTCCGCCTCTCCAGACGCTGCACAGGAGCAGTGAGCGAGTTTATCTCTAGACAGTCATAGGTCTCTGTGTGAGTCTGTGGGTCTCTGTGAGAGTCTGTGGGTCTCTGTGTGAGTCTGTGGGTCTCTGTGTGAGTCTATGGGTCTCTGTGTTAGTCTGTGGGTCTCTGTGAGAGTCTGTGGGTCTCTGTGTGAGTCTGTGGGTCTCTGTGAGAGTCTGTGGGTCTCTGTGTGAGTCTGTGGGTCTCTGTGAGAGTCTGTGGGTCTCTGTGTGAGTCTGTGGGTCTCTGTGTGAGTCTGTGGGTCTCTGTGTGAGTCTGTGGGTCTCTGTGCGAGTCTGTGGGTCTCTGTGCGAGTCTGTGGGTCTCTGTGTGAGTCTGTGGGTCTCTGTGTGAGTCTGTGGGTATCTGTGTGAGTCTGTGGGTCTCTGTGTGAGTCTGTGGGTCTCTGTGTGAGTGTGTGGGTCTCTGTGTGAGTCTGTGGGTCTCTGTGTGAGTCTGTGGGTCTCTGTGTGAGTCTGTGGGTCTCTGTGTGAGTGTGTGGGTCTCTGTGTTAGTCTGTGGGTCTCTGTGTGAGTCTGTGGGTCTCTGTGTTAGTCTGTGGGTCTCTGTGTGAGTCTGTGGGTCTCTGTGTGAGTCTGTGGGTCTCTGTGTGAGTGTGTGGGTCTCTGTGTGAGTCTGTGGGTCTCTGTGTGAGTCTGTGGGCCTCTGTGTGAGTCTGTGGGTCTCTGTGTGAGTGTGTGGGTCTCTGTGTGAGTCTGTGGGTCTCTGTGTGAGTCTGTGGGTCTCTGTGTGAGTCTGTGGGTCTCTGTGTGAGTCTGTGGGTCTCTGTGTGAGTGTGTGGGTCTCTGTGTGAGTCTGTGGGTGTCTGTGTGAGTCTGTGGGTCTCTGTGTGAGTCTGTGGGTCTCTGTGTGAGTCTGTGGGTCTCTGTGTGAGTCTATGGGTCTCTGTGTGAGTCTACGGGTCTCTGTGTGAGTCTATGGGTCTCTGTGTGAGTCTATGGGTCTCTGTGTGAGTCTGTGGGTCTCTGTGTGAGTCTATGGGTCTCTGTGTGAGTCTGTGGGTCTCTGTGTGAGTCTGTGGGTCTCTGTGTGAGTCTGTGGGTCTCTGTGTGAGTCTGTGGGTCTCTATGTGAGTCTGTGGGTCTTTGTGTGAGTTTGTGGGTCTCTGTGTGAGTCTGTGGGTCTCTGTGTGAGTCTGTGGGTCTCTGTGTGAGTCTGTGGGTCTCTGTGTGAGTGTGTGGGTCTCTGTGTGAGTCTGTGGGTCTCTGTGTGAGTCTGTGGGTCTCTTTGTGAGTCTGTGGGTCTCTGTGTGAGTCTGTGGGTCTCTGTGTGAGTCTGTGGGTCTCTGTGTGAGTCTGTGGGTCTCTGTCTGAGTCTGTGGGTCTCTGTGTGAGTCTGTGGGTCTCTGTGTGAGTCTGTGGGTCTCTGTGTGAGTCTGTGGGTCTCTGTGTGAGTCTGTGGGTCTCTGTATGAGTGTGTGGGTCTCTGTGTGAGTCTGTGGGTCTCTGTGTGAGTGTGTGGGTCTCTGTGTTAGTCTGTGGGTCTCTGTGTGAGTCTGTGGGTCTCTGTGTGAGTCTGTGGGTCTCTGTGTTAGTCTGTGGGTCTCTATGTGAGTCTGTGGGTCTCTGTGTGAGTCTGTGGGTCTCTGTGTGAGTTTGTGGGTCTCTGTGTGAGTCTGTGGGTCTCTGTGTGAGTCTGTGTGTCTCTGTGTGAGTGTGTGGGTCTCTGTTTGAGTCTGTGGGTCTCTGTGTGAGTGTGTGGGTCTCTGTGTGAGTCTGTGGGTCTCTGTGTGAGTCTGTGGGTCTCTGTGTGAGTCTGTGGGTCTCTGTGTGAGTGTGTGGGTCTCTGTGTTAGTCTGTGGATCTCTGTGTGAGTCTGTGGATCTCTGTGTGAGTCTGTGGGTCTCTGTGTTGAGTGTGTGGGTCTCTGTGTGAGTCTGTGGGTCTCTGTGTGAGTCTGTGGGTCTCTGTGTGAGTCTGTGGGTCTCTATGTGAGTCTGTGGGTCTCTGTGTGAGTCTGTGAGTCTCTGTGTTAGTCTGTGGGTCTCTGTGTGAGTCTGTGGGTCTCTGTGTGAGTCTGTGGGGTCTCTGTGTTAGTCTGTGGGTCTCTGTGTGAGCCTGTGGGTCTCTGTATGAGTCTTCGGGTCTCTGTGTGAGTCTGTGGGTCTCTGTGTGAGTCTACGGGTCTCTGTGTGAGTCTGTGGGTCTCTGTGTGAGTTTATGGGTCTCTGTGTGAGTCTGTGGGTCTCTGTGTTAGTCTGTGGGTCTCTGTGTGAGTCTGTGGGTCTCTGTGTTAGTCTGTGGGTCTCTGGGTGAGTCTGTGGGTCTCTGTGTGAGTCTGTGGGTCTCTGTGTGAGTCTGTGGGTCTCTGTGTGAGTCTGTGGGTCTCTGTGTGAGTCTGTGGGTCTCTGTGTTAGTCTGTGGGTCTCTGTGTGAGTCTGTGGGTCTCTGTGTGAGTCTGTGGGTCTCTGTGTGAGTCTGCGGCAGAGAGAGAGAGGGAGGCAGTTGGACACAGGAGAATAGGGGCAGGAAGTCGACAGCACGGATGACTGGGAAAAGGGAGTTCCAGACTGTGGGGGCAGCAGAAGAGAAGAGTGACGTCCCGCCACTGAGTGATCGGGTGACTGGGGGATTCCACAGAAACCCTTGGTCACTGGAGAGGAGAGTGCATGGAGGGGAGTGGAGTGAAGTGAGAGGGGAGAGGCAGGGGAGTGCGTAGAGGGGAGTGGAGTGAGATGAGAGGGGAGAGGCAGGGGAATGTGTGGAGGGGAGTGGAGTGAGATGAGAGGGGAGAGGCAGGGGAGTGCGTGGAGGGGAGTGGAGTGAGATGAGAGGGGAGAGGCAGGAGAGTGCATGGAGGGGAGTGGAGTGAGATGAGAGGGGAGAGGCAGGGGAGTGCGTGGAGGGGAGTGGAGTGAGATGAGAGGGGAGAGGCAGGGGAGTGCATGGAGGGGAGTGGAGTGAGATGAGAGGGGAGAGGCAGGAGAGAGCGTGGAGGGGAGTGGAGTGAGATGAGAGGGGAGTGGAGTGAGATGAGAGGGGAGATCCAGGGGAGTGCGTGGAGGGGAGTGGAGTGAGATGAGAGGGGAGAGGCAGGGGAGTGCATGGAGGGGAGTGGAGTGAGATGAGAGGGGAGAGGCGGGCATGGTGTGTGTGATGTTGAAACCGATCCGGGATTGGATTGGGAGCCAGCGTTGACGGGGAGACGGTGGGCCGGGGTGTCTCCGCTAAACACTCCCACCCCACCAAGCAACAACAAAGACGACGACAAAGATGAAAACGCGAGGGGCGACAGCGGCCTCGGTAACAACTCCCCCCCCTCCCCATGTGCGTTTGGCAGCTTCTCGAAGCCTCCGCTCATCCTGGTGTCGCTGGACGGCTACAAAGCCGACTACCTCAACTTCGACAAGACCATCATCCCCGTGGTGCAGAAACTCCGTGAGTAATCCCCCCCCCCCTCCCCGCCGATTTCCACTCGCACCCATGCGCGCCAGGCCCCGTTGTCTCTCCACTGCTGGATGAGGGAGGGTGCGGGGGTGGGGGTCTCCCCATGTCTTGCGGGGCCCTCCGGTTGGCACGGTCGGCTCCGTGCGGCCGTGCGACAGAAGTTCAACGCACGTGGGTGGTGGGGGGGGGTACAGTAGCCGTGCTTTACCATGTGTGAGGTGAAGGCGGGGGTGGGGGAGCACGGACCCGGCAGGCGTAGAAGTACACTACAACAATGGGTGTTGGCTCAACACGACGTGGAATAATAACGGAAGCGGTGAACGTCGCTTCGAAGTTCAGACCCCAGCGGTTCGGATCCAGCGGCCGCCCTGCTTAATACCGCGTGTGTAACAACAACACCGCGTGCGTAGCAACAACACCACGTAACAACAACACCGCGTAGCAACAACACCGCTTAACAACAACACCGCGTAATAACACCAAAAATTGTCACTCACTTGAGGTCGCACGCGCACACACACGCACAGCAACAACCTGGCAGGATCCTCCTGAAAGTGAGACCGAGAGAAACTCAGCGAGCGTTTTCCTGGTGACTGAGCAGAGTAACCAACGAAGGCTGCAGCTCCAAGTTCTGTGTGAATGTGCCCTCCTACATACCAGGCGAGGCAGTTAACATCCCATAGCCACCATGATGATGAGAGAGAGACGCAGACTCCAAATGTACAGCAGCATTGTTAGTGTCGGGATCGAACCCTCGACCTCCTGCGTACCAGCCGAGGTAGTTGAGATCTCCTAGCCACCGTGGCGCCCCACGCAGGCTCTCCCTGCTCTGTGAGATCACCGGAGTTGATCTTCGGTGTCGTGGCTGTCGACCGCGCGGTTCCGGGTAAAACCGGCAACCAAGATCGGCCATGGCACTGCAGAAGTCCGGCATCCAGCAGTCGGTAAGCGACTCGGGGCTGCCGTGCGTGTGTTCATGTGTGTGCGCATGTTCATGTGCGTGTGTGTGCGTGTGTGTGTGTATGCGCCATCGCTCGGAGGTTCGGAGAGCCATAAGGCACTGCAAGGATGGGTGGTGGTTGCTGATTGCTGAGGAGATGGAGTCTGCCTCAGTGCCCCGCGATCACAAATCACTATTTAACTCCATCAAAAAAGTAACCTGCAGCACCACACATATTATCATCATTATGGGAAAAAACGGTGATCCAATCGTCGACCTCCAGGAACAGGTTTGCAGATTTGCTGAGCATTTCTGTGAGGTCCTGGGGGAGGGGAAATCCCTCAGCCAGGAAAACATCGTGGCACAAAGTGGGGATGACCCTGCTGAGGCTGCGGTGCCTCAAATATTGGAAGAAGTCACCCCCTGTGAGTGGCTGGCTGAGGTGCCATCTATTGAGGAAGTACTGAAGGCGATCCGGAGTCTGAGACCAGGAAAGGCACCGAGCAGAGATGATCTCCGAAGCGAAATGCTGAGGGAGGGTGGCGTTTGTGCACAGACTGCCCTACATGACATCATAACAACAGTCTGGACCACTGGACGGGTTCCTCAGGATTGGAAGGATGCCCTGATGGTCCCCCTTTTTAATAAGGGGAACCGCACAGACTGTAACCCTAACTCCTCAGTGTGCCGGGAAAGGTCCTGGCAAGGATTATTCAACATCGCCTTGCTAGGCATGCTGAGGAGAGGCTTGCGGAGCCCCAATGCGGTTTTAGGAGAGGGTGGTCCTGCACAGATGCCATATTTTCTGTCCGTCTGCTACAGCAAAGGTATAGGGAATTCCAACAAGACCTACATCTCTGCTTTATTGACCTGGTCAAGGCCTATGATACCATCAGTAGGCCTGGGCTCTGGGTTGTTCTTTGTGCTTTCGGAGTCCCTGACCCTCTGCTCACGATCATTAAGGACCTTCATGATGGTGAGCGGGCCCGGGTAAAACTACGTGGCCGGGAGTCAGAGCCATTCTCTGTACACCTTGGGGTGCGACAGGAATGTCGTCTGGCTCCCACATTATTTAACATCTATTTTGACCATGTAGTTCGTGAAGCCTTCAATAGCTGTACTGGGGGAATTTCCATTTGGTACAGATATAATGGGAGGCTGATCGATGCCTGGGTGCGATCAAGGGATGGCTCCCTATTGGTCGATTATTTTGTAATAGCTGCTCATTCAGAGGAGGAGTTGGAGACACTGCTGCTGAGACTGGAGCATGCCACTAAGAGGTGGGGCCTTACCATTAGGTCCACCAAAACTAAGCACCTGCCTGGGTGTTTTGTACCATCGGACACACCACCCCCAAAACTCCCAATCGGTGATGGGGCAGTATTGGAGAGAGTTGGAGAGTTTCCCATACCTGGGCAGTGTACTTATGACTGGCTCCAGTTGAACAGTAGAGGTCTCACTCCAAATCAGTCGAGCGGCAATATCTTTTCATCGGCTGCGTATCGCTGTGTGGAAGCTACCTGGTCTGTCGCTCCGCACGAAGCTTCAGGTCTTCTCGGCCACAGTCATTTCCTCCCTTCTCTACGCTTGCGAAACGTGGACCCCCCTAATGGAGCATCTTCGACGGTTGGAAACATTTAGGCTGGCCTGCCTATGATCCATCCTGGGTTTAACCAGGCTGGATTGTGTGAGGAGCTCACAAATCCTTGAAAGATCTGGGCAAAGTCCCATCGGTGACCTCCTCCGGCAGGCAAGGCTGCGTTGGCTAGGTCATGTAGCCCGCATGCCCGGCCACCGTATGCCAAAACAGCTTTTGTTCAGCCGGATCGAGGGGGCTAAACAGGTGCGGCACGGGCTATAAAAGAGATGGAGTGATGTGGAATACGTGGAGCTGAGTGGACTTACCGATGACTGGTACCAGCGTTGTCAAGATCGGCCTCTGTGGAAGAGGCTCGTGAAGGACGCTACTGGGCAGTTGGAGGCAGTCGCCTTCCAACAACAACGGAGGGTGCAGGAGCGACTATCACAACCACGAGTGGAGGCGCCGGGTGGCTAAAGCACAGTAAGTTAGCACAGTAGGGGGCACAGGTGGTGCATCAGCCAGTCATCTCGGTCAGTCGACCCGTGGCACCTGGGTCTGCCCCGTGACCTCCTGCCAGCGGGCGTTCGACACTTCACGTGGCCTCAAGATGCACATGGCCTGGCACAAGCGTCGTGGTGATGTCACCGCCACGTAGTGGCGAATGCGGTTGTTGTTGTATGCGCGTGTGTGCGTGTGCACTCCGTTGCGTCTCCCCAGGCACGTGCGGGACCAGCGCGCGCCACCTGAGGCCCATGTACCCGACCAAGACGTTCCCCAATCACTACAGCATGGTCACGGTGAGTCCACCAAGCGCATGCGACGCTCGCCACAGGAGCGCGAGGGCCTAGCCGGCTCAGCGTCGTCACGCGGTGCCCCGCGGCCCCTCCCTCTCTTTTTTTGCGATCAGAGGAAACAAAAAGATGCTCGGTGTAGTCGGCACTTTGCTTCGTTCATCATTTCGTTTTGTTTTGTTTTTTTAATATTTGCTTTATGTACCCCCTCTCCCTCTCTGCCCCCCTCTCTCTCCACCCCCTCTCGCTCCCTCCTTCCCTCTCTCCCTCATTCCCTCCCTCACTGTCTCCCTCCCTCACTGTCTCTCTCCCCCTCTCCCTGCCCGGGTCACCGCTCAGGGCCTCTACCCAGAGTCCCACGGCATCATCGACAACGTCATCTACGACAGCGAGTTCAACGCCACCTTCACCTACCGGGGCAAGGAGAAGCTCAAGCACCGCTGGTGGGGGGGGCAGCCCGTGAGTATCGGGGAGGGGGGGGGGGCAGCCTCTGAGGGCGGGAGGGGGGGCAGCACGTGAGTACCATGGGAGGGGGGCAGTGTTACCGAGGGGGGGGGGCGTGGAGGGGGACCAGTCCAGTCGTGAATCACCAACAGCGCTGTTTCTTCAGATGGCGAGTTGTTATGTATTGGAAATGGCCGTTGTTCTTATTCTTCCCTCTACTTCTTCTTCAGCCACCCGGCGAGCTCCAATCCGTGCGCCAGCCTCCGGGCTAGGTTCCAATCCGGGCGCCAGCCGGCCGGCATTCCGCTAAATACCAGCGCCGGTGGTTGAGAACGCAATGCCTGTTTTTTTTCGCGCCCACAGATTTGGATCACGGTGGAGAAGCAAGACAAGAAGTCCAGCACCTTCTTCTGGCCAAGGTGAGAGATGAGAGGGGGGGAAGGAGCAGGGGCACATGTGTGTGTGCCTGTGCCTCGAATGATGTGCAAAAACATCACCACTGGGGAGACAAAGGCGGCCAGGCATGGTGCTGGCCACCCACCCCGGCCTTCATAGGTGCTACTCGCTAACAGGACTTGCCCCAACAGTGTGTTAAGGCAGCACGGGGGATCTTTGTCTTTGTGTGTGTGTGGCGGAAGTGTAGCGGTTGCACTGCGCTACGAACCCGGCGACCTGAGTTTGGTTCCCACTCCACGCCCAACACCGGTGACGATTATTTGAACCGGTCTGGGCCTCCCCTAGATCGACTCAGCTTCAAATGAGTACCTGGTACAGTGTGTAAACATCGCCACTAGGGAGACAAAGGCGGTCGGGCATGGTGTTGGCCACCCACCCCCTCGTGTGCACAGTGCCGGGCTTCAGAGGTGCTCGCTAACAGCACTTGCCCCCCGCAGTCTGCTACAGGCTACACGGGCAGATCTTTGTCTTTGGTGCCCCAAAAAGGGGCCTATCCATTTTTCATACTACGGTACTGAAAAAAAAGTGTCCCACGATGTAGCTGCTCCCCCGGGCTGTAAATGCTCCGATACGTGTGGCATTGTCTTTGTGCTGTTCGCCTTTTGTTGTTCTCTGGCTTGACACTGGTGGTAGTGGGACTAGGCCCTGAAAAAGGCTGCTGTCTCTGGTGTAGGCCAATCAGTTTCAAAGACAATACCATCTGTTATTATCAGAGCCATGTTGTTTGCATGTTTACCACAAGCACCGTGTGTGGTTAATGCGGCACTTGATGCCTTGCGAGAGGTATAATCGATTTGGCGTTTGAAACATCTCACTCCTGTTTTATTGCCAGGAAAAAGTGGCAAAATCTCTTCTTACTTTGCATCATCTCAGTTCACCGCATCACATCGTTCAACCTTTCTTGCAAGGCCACCACCTAGGGGCTCCCACTACCCTGATGAGATGTTAACTACCTCGCCTGCTATGCAGGATTGTCGTGGGGTTCGAACCCTGACCCTTGACGACGTCTGCTGCTGTATACTTGGAGTTTGCAGTTCTCTGTCTCCCCGTAGTCGCGTGGATTTTTTCCCCGGTTTTGTTCCCCCCCCGCCACATTTGGACTCGACTGTTGCTATAAATGTCTACGTGATGATGATGATGATGGTGGTAAGCCAACTTTCCTTGTGCCTATCGTTTGTGATGGGCCAGGTCGCTTCTGGAAAAATATATTTTACCAGTTTGGTTGAATTTCCCAGCCGCACGCACTATGGAGAAGGGGAGCAGGAGGGGAGGATGGTTTGCGCTGAGGTTTGTTTCTCTCTCCGATCTCTAGCGGCATCAACCACGACCTGCGCCTGTTCACGATACTGCGCTGGCTGGACCTTCCCCCAGCCGAACGGTGAGCTCTTTGGCAAAAACCCTCGCGTGGTAATCCAGCGCCACTATTCACATCATCGTGTTCGCTGCTATGGGTTTAGCATTATTATTTTGTATTTTCCTTAACACACTTTGACCACCCCCTCCCCCCGCAACGCAACTCAACAAGCAGAGGCCAGCGTTAACAGTTGCCTGTGAGGTGACAGTTTGTAGTGAACACTATAAACTCTGTCTTTTCCGTGCCCTGTTCTTGTCCCTATTAGACCAAAACAAAACCCACGGCGCTGACTTGCACCTGTGCCTCACACCTTATCCCCCTGCCCCCCCCCCCCCCCCCCCGATGTGCCGCGTGTCTACGTCCCTGTGAACACAAACCACGGCACTGACTTGCACCTGTGCCTCACACCTTATCCCCCTGCCCCCCCCCCCCGATGTGCCGCGTGTCTACGTCCCTGTGAACACAAACCACGGCACTGACTTGCACCTGTGCCTCACACCTTATCCCCCTGCCCCCCCCCCCGATGTGCCGCGTGTCTGCGTCCCTGTGAACACAAACCACGGCACTGACTTGCACCTGTGCCTCACACCTTATCCCCCTGCCCCCCCCCCCGATGTGCCGCGTGTCTACGTCCCTGTGAACACAAACCACGGCACTGACTTGCACCTGTGCCTCACACCTTATCCCCCTGCCCCCCCCCCCCCGATGTGCCGCGTGTCTACGTCCCTGTGAACACAAACCACGGCACTGACTTGCACCTGTGCCTCACACCTTATCCCCCTGCCCCCCCCACCCCCCTCCGATGTGCCTACATGTCTGCGTCCCTGTTGAACACAAACCACGGCACGGACTTGCACCTGTGCCTCACACCTTATCCCCCTGCCCCCCCCGATGGCCGCGTGTCTGCGTCCCTGTGAACACAAACCACGGCACTGACTTGCACCGTGCCTCACACCTTATCCCCCCCCCCCCCCCCGATGTGCCACGGGTCTGCGTCCCTGTGACCACAAACCCACGGCACTGACTTGCACCTGTGCCTCACACCTTATCCCCCTGACCCCCCCCCACGATGTGCCGCGGTGCTACGTCCCTGTGAACACAAACCACGGCCTGACTTGCACCTGTGCCTCACACCTTATCCCCCTGCCCCCCCCCCCCCCCCGATGTGCCACGTGTCTGCGTCCCTGTGAAACACAAACCACGGCACTGACTTGCACCTGTGCCTCACACCTTCATCCCCCTGCCCCACCCCCCCCCCGATGGTGCCGCGTTGTCTGCGTCCCTGTGAACACCAAACCACGGCACTGACTTGCACCTGTGCCTCACACCTTATCCCCCTGGCCCCCCCCCCCCCCGATGTGCCGCGTGTCCTGCGTCCCTGTGAACACAAACCACGGCACTGACTTGCACCTGTGCCTTTTACTTTATTTTCTGGGCTCACCTCGATGCGTTGCATAACGCTGCCCACAACACATACCCCCCCAACCCCCCACCCCCTTTGCCCCCCCCCCCCCCGCCTCTCTCGCCCCGCAGGCCCATCGTGTACGTCTGTACGTGGAGCAACCGGACCTCAACTGGTCACCTCTACGGGCCCAACAGTTTCAAGGTTCGTGAACTTTTAATTATTAATCCCTTTCAAAGGGGCTCTCCCCCGTCCCCCCAATCCCCCACACCCGGTCCCCGCTGTTTGCCTGCCATGTGGCGCTATCTACGCGACCCGCGCTATCTCGCAACGTGCCTGCGCTGCCTCCCTCTCGCCCTCGCCTCCCTCTCTTGCGCCAGTGGAGATGAAACGGACGACGCGTTTGTTGTGCCGGACGTGGGGGTCGGAGGGGTGGAGGTCAGCGTGTGGTTACAATCCGGCGGTCGCACGAAAGTTCGCGTGGGGGGTGGTGGCGGTGGCGGGCGGGGGGGGGGGCGGCGGTGTGGGTCCGATGGCAACGAGAGACGCTCAGGGACAAGCGCCGAGTTTCACCGGAGGTTCACGGCATGCTCTCGGCAAGGACGCTCGCATGGGGGGGGGGGGGGATTACAGGAAAGGGATGCGCACACATGCACACACGTGCACACGTACACACGCGCACACGCACACACGTGCACATAGACAAAGATGTCCCGTATGGATTTTAACAGACTGTTGGGGCAGGTGCTGACGTTCGCGAGCAGCACTTGTGAAGGGCGGCAAGGCTATACGGAGCATCTTTGTCCTTTGTGTGCGTGCGTGTGCACGGTAGGTGAAGAACATCCTCGTGTACGTGGACGAGCTGGTGGGGAAGCTGATGGACGGCCTGAAGCAGAGGAACCTGCACAAGTGTGTGGACATCATGTTCGTATCGGACCACGGTAACGCACCGCAGCCTCCTCCCCTCCCTCCTCCCCTCCCTCCTCCTTACCCCCCTCCTCCCTCCTCATCCCCCCCCCTCCTCCCCCTTCCCTCCTCCTCCCTCCTCCTCCTCCCCTTCCTCCCCCCTCCCCCTTCCTCCCTCCTGCTCTCTCCTCTCACCTCCTCCTCCCCCCCTCCTCCTTCCCTCCTTCTTCCCCTCCTCCTCCCTCCTCTCCACATTTAGAATCGACATCACGGTGTCTAGAGTATTTGGCTGTTCCTATACATTTCCGCACGGACGACGATGATGAAGATGATGATAAGCCACTTCGTTGAGCTATCGTTTGTGATGGCCAAGGTCGCTTCTGAAAAAGAGCTGTGTAGGCTCAGTGGAGCCTTACCTGGTAAAATAAAATAACATTCTAATCGTTTTAGTTTCAATAAACGTCCCCGAGTGTCGCTTTGAGTCTAAATCTTCGGACAGCAGTTGCCCGGCTTACACGCGGTCTGACGAGAAGCGGACCGTACGGCGTTCCGCGGCACAAACGGAGCCCTCGTTGTGAAGGCCAGGGCGCTTCTGGTAAAAATAGCTCCATGATAGCTTCAGTGGGGCCTTCCCTGCTCACCTCGTTTCCGCTCCTCACTCAACACTCACTTCTTGTTCCCTAGCACACCCCACGACCACCTTAATCTCCCCTGACACCTGCTGTAAATTGGGAGTTTGCGTGTCTTTGACTCTCTCCCGTGGTCGCGTGGATTTTTACTCTGGGTCCTCTGGTTTGAAAAACGTACTTTAAAAAGATTAAAGACATGTTAGCAAAAATTTGCTTAGATAGTTTTTTTTCTCTGCAGTTTGGAATTAACCTTGGAGGTTGCGGTGTCGCCGCGTGTGGGCGCAGGCATGGCCGACGTGAGCCGCAGCCGTGTGGAGTTCCTCAGCTCCTACCCACCAACATCGACAACTTTGAGCTCATCCACGGCTCGTCGGCACGCATCCACCCCAACGCCGCCGCCGCCGGCCACCAACCGTGTGAGCAACGCACCCATTGCCAACTCGCCCACACACACAACAACCACCGTCATTCGCCACTTAAGTGGCGGTGATGTCACCACGGCGCTTGTGCCAGGCTATGTGCACATTAAGGCACATACACAAAGACAAAGATTCCTCGCGCGCTGATGCACGGACAGACGGATGAAGATCTCCCCCCCATGTTAGCCTCGACAGGACGTTGAATGTTTGGTGTTTTTATTGATGAAACCCTACCTAAGTGCTTCTTAGCTCACTTCATAATCAACTGAACTGAACCGAACTCTTTTGTGGGCAAGTGCTGTGGGCGAGCACCGACACGGCCCGCCTATGACGGGGGTGGTGGATTGGCCAGCGCCACTTGAGGCCGAGTCGACCTAGGGGAGGCCCGGGACTGGTTAAGACAATGGCCACCTGGCGTTGGTGGCCGTGAGTGGGAATCGAACTCAGGCCGCCGGGATCATAGCGCAGCGAGGAACAGCGACTCAGGCGGAGTAAAGCTGCAAGTCTGGTGCACCCCAGCGTGCTTCACATTTGTAGGATTGTCTTAAGGAGTTGTATCAGAAGATCCCCTCTGCCTTCCGGCACCGGTGTAGAGTCAGCATGCATCGCTTATATCAGAACCGTGCTTTTACGCAGGGCAGCCTGCGCAGAAGCTCCTGGAGGCCAAGTGGGCGAGGGGGAGCTGGGCCCCCTCATTCTTTAGCGACACAAACCCAGGCCCCCCTTGTCAGGTGCTCTGTTGTGAGGCCCACTCTGGGTCGGCCCTGTGCTTGTACTGTCCTTGTACTGTACTTTGTACAGTGCTTTACGTTGCTTGTACAGTGCTTGTACTGTGCTTGTACAGTACTTTCACTGTCGCCGTGGCGCCGCGTTCGCTGCCAGAGGCTCGCGGTTTCGAACAGCGACGGCGCGGGTTAACCAAACAATGTTCTCCGCCTAAGTCCTTCGCGAGAGCAGGCGATTGCGCAAAGATTCGAGAAATCACTCGGTAACGCACTCAGCAGCTATCGTCGCCCCCCCTGCTCTGCTATGGTTTTCCTCCGGGTTCTCCAGATTTTCCTGCCATAGCTAAACAAAGACAAAGATCGCGTTTATAGCCTGAACAGACTGTTAGGGCAAGTGCTGTTAGCGAGCATCTATGAAGGCCAGCACGTCACACGAGGGGGTGGGTTGCCAGCACCACGCCCGGCTGCCATTGTCTCCCACCCCCTCATGCGTCACAGTGCCGACCTTAACAGGTGCTACTACTCGCTAACAGCACTTGCCTCAACAGTCTGTTACAGTTTAACACGTAGGCTTTCGCGACCAATATTATTCATAATATAGGTTTTTGGGTCAGATCACGTTATTTATAAATGTGTCGTAACCCTCCACCACCCGACACGGCCAAACAGTAAAAAATGTGTCACGTTTTTCAAAGGACAAAATAATTCACTTCTTTAGCCCGCCGGTGTGTTGAAGAGAGAATCAACAGCATTTTAAAATTTGAGTAGTACGACGTTTCGCTGGTAATTACAATCAGCTTCATTCTTACTGTTTGGCCGTGTCGGGTGGTGGAGGGTTACGACACATTTATAAATAACGCGATCTGACCCAAAAACCTATATTATGAGTCTGTTACAGGCTATACGGGGGATCTTTGTCTTTGTATAATAAAACAATTCTAAGAATCGGCTCTCCCCTTTCTGGCAAGAAAAACGGAAGGTGTTAAGATGTTCAGACACTAAATAGACAACACCTATTGCAAGGCATCATCACGCCTGCATGAACCCCACTTGTGGCAAAAGCACGTGTAACCGGCTCGCCCTATTCCTCTCCTCCCGTGATCGTAATAAAGACAACGATAGACGAGGTCCGAGGCAACGAGGGAATATTCGTGCGTTGTGTTCTGCCCTCCTCTTGAGGGTCGAGTAACTTCACCACCAGAGCGTTGTGGAACGGCAACTCTTTATTTCAAAGGATTCTTCTGAGGAACATTCGTTATGACCAGATGCACACCAATCGACCCCACGTTACACAGCACCTCATTGCTTAATACAGGTAGGAACAACAGTGTCACACTGCCCACCAGGGATTAATTGTCTGTCTGTCGTGCATAGCCACGCCCTTGATTTGTATTTCATAGAGCGCTTCGCGCGGGCTCAGCACCACGTGACGCGCCGCCCCACGCAGCTTGCGCCGCGTGACACGGATCGCGCGAATGCGCTGTCCAACCAAGTTCCTACCTGCCCACTCCGAAGGAACGTGTTCCCTGTACACTGTACAGCTTTCATCCGAATCTGAATAGATGCCCTGAACCCTGAATTGATTACTCCACTGGTGGCGTGGCCTACTGTACAGTCACGTGAGTCTATGGGTCCAATCCATGGTCATCATTAACTCCACAGTTAAACGTGACATTAGGGCCATACCGGCTATACATGCAAACACACATCCTCTGATAATAAATACATGCATTGTTTTTGCAAACACCAGAAACAGCAGCCTTCTGCATGGCCTTGTCTCATCGCCGGTGTTCGACCAGAGAACGACGCCAAAAGGCGGACAGCACAAGGGGAATGAAAGTATCAGA